>NC_072732.1:214893183-214916742 GCF_026930045.1 Uloborus diversus
TAATTACGGCATGAAATATTTTTTATCTTAAGAGCCATTATTTTGAAGTTCAGACAAGGTGTGGCAGTGACCATTTTTGATTTTTCTAACTTTTTTATATGTCAAAGTAGGTCATGAGAAGTGAACATTCTGAAATTATTAGCCTTCCAAAAATTTTCTTTCGCTCGTTAAAAATTCCCAAAGTTTGAGGTTTTGCAGCGCTTTTTTAGAAAAATTCTATAAGTCGCATTTCAGTGCGCTATAGCTCTTTACAGAAACTCCACCTCACGGTTAAGTTTAAATTTATTGGTTGTACTGAATCTGGTGATGATGACTTCATAGTTATTTTGGTTGGGGATTGTTGCTTTCTTCAGATAAGGGGTCGCAAAGTATGGATTTTATCCGTTTTCGCGCAAGTTTAACCTGCGTTATTTCCCCCAAAAAGCCTCCCCCCGAAACAAATGTGACATATACTGAAAGTTTATACTATGAAGAGAGTAAATAGCACAAAATTTGTTTGAGGTTTAATTTTTTTTAGGAGAAAAATGCCCTGATATTTTTCAAATTTTCAAAAATTGTGCTTTTTTGATCGCAATTAACCCAAAACAGCATCACTAGGAAAAAAAACCTTTTATATATTATGGTACCTGGCTATGTGTAAAACATCATGAAAAAGAAAGCAGCATGGGATCTCTTCTTGTTTTCTAGAAAATAATTTTTTTGTAGCTCATTTTATGCGTTTTCTCGTGCGTAAAACGTGTGTCTAGTATGCAGATGAGATCTGCTAAAACTTAAAGGATGTAGTAAGAATGTATATATGTGTGCTGTATAGAGAAAGAGAAAAAGATTAGCAATACTTTATTCTTCTGATTTTCACAAATTAATGGTATTTTAATTGCAGGTAAATCAGAAAACGATAAATCGATATCATATATTTAATATATATATATATTGATTTATCGTATCAATCCCAAAATAATTCTTTCTTATTTATGTCCATAGCAGTGGAAGAAATTTCAAGAATAATATCTGCTTCACTTTCCTTTAAATGTCTATTTTCTATGTCATCTTCAAATACCTGTTCAGAGTTCTGTTTCTTATGGTCTTGGTCAGGCATCTACCAGTCAACAAGGAGAAAACAAAGAAAACATTTTGTCAATCTCATGTGAGGGGTGGGCTCTCCCAACTCGTAAAATTACACGATTTTCAATGAAACAAAGAGAGTTTCTTTAAGAAAAGTTCCTTTATAGTGAGAAAACCGGGAGAAATCAGACGCCCGACCAAGTAGAACATGCAATGAAAACAGAGATGATTGAAGACATAAAAATATTCCAACCGAACAGTGTCTGACAAAAAGTCAAATTCAAGCTGCTTTTAGCCGATATACAAAGAAAAAAATAATAATACTGATTTATCAAGAACCGACAGCCTTTTAGAGGTATTTGAAGATAACATAAAAAATAGACATTTAGAGGAAAGTGAAGCAGATATCGTTCATGAAATTTCTTCCATTGCTATGGACATAAATAAGAAAGAATTATTTTGGGATTGATACGATAAAACGATAAAACAATCAATATATATATATATATATATATATATATATATATATATATATATATATATATATATATATATATATATATATATATATATATATATATATATATATATATATATATATATATATATATATTAGGACTCGACCCGATGCATCGGCGCCGATGGTTCAACAATTTTGCCATCGGCATCGGCATCGGCGGCCGATGCTAACTTGTAGGAAACATCGGCCCATCGGCCTTAAAAACACCGAAAAGCCGATGGAATTGGCCGATGTTTTTGAAAAAAAGGACCTTTGTTGTTTTACATTTTAATACAAAGTAAAGGGAGTTATTGTTTTCAAACAAAATTGTTTACATAAATTTCAGTATGAATTTCTATTTTAGTCATCCATCAAAGGGTTTTTAATACTGCATTCAGGTACCAAACCAGTTAATTATTGCGTTGTTTCTTGCGGCTGGATGTACGTATGTATCTCTCATAAGCCATAACTCAAAAATGGTAAAAGCTGTAGAAGACTAAATTTTCGCATGTGGAATGTGCGCACGTTCCAGTTGTGCACTTCCCTTTTTGTTTTCGATCGGGTGTTCGAAAAAGCCTATCAACCGATTTTTTGTGGCTATTAATTACTTATTTCAATGCAAAACTAATATAGCGTCTCAGACTGACGATCATTTGGTGATAGATTGCAGAATTGGAGACCGTGGAAACAAATATGAGATGGCGAAACCGGTTTTTTGAGCAATCACATTGCTTGTTGTTCTCATTTGACTGTTTTGAATTCCTATGATTTTATTTTCCTCCCGCCTCCCTTTGCACCACCACCGTCGACCGGCCTCACGATGCTGCTCCTCTAACGAAAACCGTCTCCAGGTTGCGTCCATATCCTACACACACACGCATACACAAACACACCTACCCACATACACACACACACACCTACACATACACACACATCTACACATACACACACACCTATACACTCATACATAGACATAAACACACGCCTACATACACAACGCACTCCTGATTGCGAAAAACATAATTTGAATTCCAAATGTCAAAATTCAAATTAATTTCATTTTGTTAGATTCCCTCCCGTTGAACCGACGGTAATTTTTAATTTTTCGATATTTTTAATATGAACCACAGTAATGCAATCCTTTCTGTATCGCTTCGGCGGAGCTACAAGTTTGAGGCCCGTCGAATCACATTTTGGGGCAGTATTTCTTTATCACAGAAGCTGTAAAACATTTATCACAAGCATTTTTGTAACTTCTACGGTGCCCCTATGGTTATGGGGCCTCTCTCGCAATTGCAACATTTGCTATTAAATCCGCCACTGCACGTCAAAACAAACTCGGGCGCAATTTTTAAAAGGTTTTTTCTGCTTAATGTTTATGATTATTTGAAACTCTATTCTTTACGACTATTTTTTTATTTCCGAGAACACTTGCGTGCCCCTCCTCCCACTCCCTCAATTTCTGAAATTAAACTCTAGTTGTACTTCTGAGTTGTTTAAAACTAACACCATTCATAAAAATAGAATTTTTTTTTTCCAAGATTTATCTATTCTTTAGGAAGAATTTAGAGCATTAATATAAGAAAATGATTAAAGACGTTTTGAATGGTGACATAATTCGGAAAACAAAGGAACTTTTGAATTTTTTCTTTAGAAGTGCTGAAGTAGATTCAGAAACTCTTCCGAGGCGTTGGTGTTCCGTACTAAAAAAAATAAGCCGAAGTTTAACGTTGTGAGTTACTCCAAAATCAGAGGGTGTGACTCCCCTAACCTACCCTCGTCGTTTCAAGCATTTTTTAAATATTTAGCGATTACTTATTTTGGTCAAGAAATGTCATTTTACGTATTTCTTATACTCGTTTCACCTATATTTTGTAATGCGTCATCTTTTTTGCATCATTATAAGCGATCGTTTTTTTTTTTCTGTTGTAAGTATCTATTTTTATGTATTTATATAAAATCAATGAATAAGTTATTTTCGTTTTCACCATATGTTTAATAATATGTTGTAGAAAAGTTTCAAGGATTTTCTTATATGCAATTTTTTAAATTTCAGAAAATTATCGTTAAATTGAAAAAAATAATTTGAACTTGGTTGTAGTGCTTCATAAAAGATTAAACAATCAAATTGTTCAATATTGCGTGCGCAAACGTCAGATCAAGTAGTATATGTATTCAGTTATTAACTTGGTGTAAATATTGAGTTTGTTTATTGTAGTTGCATTTTAAGAACCTCGCTCTTTTCATGGCTATTTCTTTTTTCCACAAAATTTATGTCATTGTTATACATTTTATGAAAAATGCAAACTTTTCTATTCATAAATTTAAATAAGTATAAAAATATTAATATTATGATTTAATATTGTAATTTATCTGTTACCTTTTTTGTTTAATTTGATGACTAAAAATGTCTAAGTGCAATCTTTCCGCTTTAATTGCGTAAATTGTTGACAGTTTCATAGTTTAATTCTTAATTTGTTTTTGAATGATTAAACAACATAATTGAATTTTAACTATGTTTAGTTTACCTAAATCCATACATTATTACAATATTACTGAAATCTTAGTTATATGTTCAATTAAAAAAATATATATATCGATCGGTTATTAAACAGTCTCTTTGCTTTTCTTCCTTTTTTCTTTCTTTCTTTCTTTTTTTGGCTGTTGTTCTTTGTCTTCTGTCATACAGCAGTCAAAAAAGGAGAAACATAACTACACCCTATACAGATTGTACGTAGTACGATCCAAAAGTTTGGGGGACAAGCTGTATAAAACATTACCCAGAATAGTTCACATTACCGAAGCACATCCACCTTCAAAAGGTCATCATGAGAGACCATGTACTTCTGCCAGTGTTTATATAACTTTTGGAAACACTCCTGGAAGCCATTTTCGCTACCTTCTGTGATGCAGCTTTATCTTCTCCTGACGGTAGAAAGCGGCGTCCATGCAAATGTTTTTTTTTTTTTTTTTTTGCTGGGAACAGGTAAAAGTCACACGGAGCTAAGTCCGACGAAACGTTATGCTATTTGTTTGCCATATCAGAGTATTGACTAATCGAACCGTGCATCCTCAACATGAAAGTCGCCTTCTTCCCCACGTTGAAGTTAAAGCAGCAGCGCAACAGGCCTTACAGGAGGTTGCGATAAATATCTTCCAGGAGTCCTTCTAAAAGCTATACGAACGTTGGCAGAAGTGCATAGTCGTTCAAGGTGACTATTTTGTAGATAGATGTACTTCAGAAATGTGAATTATTTACGGTAAATTTTTATACAACTTGTCCTCGAACTTTTAGATCACACTTCGTACGTATGAGTTTTCAACTTTCTATTTCATAACGTTTTTGAGTGATGTAAGTTTACGAGCATGAAGATATCACAAGAGAATTTGCGATAATTAACTAAGGAGGCGTTCAAAATGGATATTTCGATCATCTATATGTTCTTAGGTACATATGCATGTACATATGAGCCGAAAAAACTTGTGAAGTTTAAATTGGATGATCGTAAAATAAAAATTTAAGTCGAAATCTGATGTTTTTTTTTTGGGATTACAATTCCTTATTCGTAGAAAGGAAGTAAAGTGAAATGAATCAATGATCCTTTAAATCCTGACAATCTTATCAATTTATTTCTGTTAGATTTTTTTTTTTTTTTGCCATCGGCCAACAGCATCGGCCATCGGCCATCGGCAATCGGCCGTTTGTGGGAAAAAATCGGCCATCGGCCATCGGCCATCTTTGAACAATCGGCCAACAATCGGCATCGGCCCATCGGCCAAAAAATGCCATCGGTCGAGCCCTAATATATATATATATATTTACACATATGATATCGATTTATCGTTTCCTGAATTAAAATACCATCAATTTGTAAAAATCAGAAAAATAAAGTAGTGCTAGTCGTTTTTTTCCTTCTTTATACATACATATATACATTCTTACTACATCCTTTAGTTTCAGCAGCTCTAATCTGCATACTGGACACACGTTTTACGCACGAGAAAACGCATAAAATGAGCTACAAAAAAAATTATTTTCTAGAAAACAAGAAGCGATCCCATGCTGTTTTCTTTTTCATGATGTTTTACACATAGCCAGGTACCATAATATATAAAAGGTTTTTTTCCCTAGTGATGCTGTTTTGAGTTAATTGCGATCAAAAAAGCACAATTTTTGAAAATTTGAAAAATATCAGGGCATTTTTCTCCTAAAAAAATTAAATCTCAAACAAATTTTGTGCTATTTACTCTCTTCATAGTATAAACTTTCAGTATATGTCACATTTGTTTCGGGGGGAGGCTTTTTGGGGGATATAACGCAGGTTAAACTTGCGCGAAAACGGATAAAATCCATACTTTGCGACCCCTTATCTGAAGAAAGCAACAGTCCCCAACCAAAATAACTATGAAGTCATCATCACTAGGTACAGTACAACCATTAAATATAAACATAACCGTGAGGTGGTGTTTCTGTAAAGAGCTATAGCGCACTGAAATGCGACTAATAGAATTTTTCTAAAAAAACGCTGCAAAACGTCTAACTTTGGGAATTTTTAACGAGCGAAAGAAAATTTTTGGAAGGCTAAAAATTTCAGAATGTTCACTTCTCATGACCTACTTTGACATATAAAAAAATTAGGAAAATCAAAAATGGTCACTGCCAAAATTTCCGTTTTTTGTCTGAATTTCAAAATAATGGCTCTTAAAACTTAAAAATGGCTATTTTTTCCGCCCTTGAACCAGGGCCGGACTGGGTGGTCAAAAGGGCGCGGGAAGGCTACGTCGGAGGGCGACGGTTTAGCCTCCACGATACTTTAGATTTAATGCAGACTATTTTAGGGCATAAAAATCATTGAGAAGTAAATAAGCGTTTTTTTTTTTTTTTTTTTTTGTTTCAGAATATGCCTATAAGGGAAGTCATATTTTGTGCAAGTTTAATAATTGTAGGAGAGTCTCCTTTCCCTGCCAAGAGCAATGGCGCACCCCCTTAAATACTACTGAGCACCCTCTGGAAACAATCGCCCCACCAAAAAAGAGAGGAAAGACACCTAAAATACCCCCTGAAAATTTCAATAACGCAGTCTGCTCCATGACCCCCATCCTCTCTCATGGGAGCCTTGACTACGGCAGCGGTACAAAAATGCTCTAACACAGGGATCTCCAATCTTTTTTGCTGAAGGGCCACATTGTAAATTTTCGGAGGCAAGGCGGGCCAACAATCCAACAGTATTTCAATTCAGATGATTTAGTTTGACACTAACTAACCAACAAGTTGCTACCTGGTTGCAATTCTCTCCCCCAAATCATATGTTTCTAAGAGGGAGTCAATTTCAGGTTATCTTTAGTCAAAGATTTTTTTTTACTTACAAATTAATTTTGAAAACGCAATTTTAGATTATCTTTGGTTATTTATGATGTTAAGGAAATGAAGAAAGATTCAGATCCTCTCTTCAAAGACGTTTTAGGAATGAAGTCCTAGGAACACATTTCAGGATGTCTTTGATGGCGTTAAAAGAATGGTCAGAATTCAGGACCTGTTCCAGAAATTTTTTGACATTGAAATTTAACGCATAGATTAAACGCAGTTTTAAGTTATGTGTTGAGACTTCTGGAAAGGATCCCTCGGAATCTCCCTCCGAAATCGTTTGAAATTAAAATCACCAAAACACCATTCAAGGATATTTTCGGTCAAATGAAGAGAAAGGAAATGGTAAGTGACCATCCTCTAGATTTTTTTTTTAATTGAAGTCTCAAAAATGCAATCAAAAAAAAAAAAAAATCTTTGTTGACTTAAGGGAGGAAAGTGAAAATTAAGACTCTCATCCAGAGAGGCAGTTTCCACTTCCCCCACCCCAACTCCCTAGTTATAATTATGTTTAGTACTTTTTGAGCTTAAATGCGTAAAAAGAAATATATATTATCAAATTTAAAAAAAAAAATTTTTTCAGTTTGCAAGCTTTCCGCGGGTCGGAAAAATATGCTCGCATGCCGTAAGTTGGAGAGTAGGGGGCGGTTTGAAGTATGGAATATTTTATTTCGAAATCGCGTTGCCTCTCAAAAGTTGTATTTTAGTATCCTCAATTGGGGAAACATAAAAAAGAAAATTCTGAGCCGGCATCTTCAGTTCGTGCATAAGGCTGAAAGTTTGAAAAAAATGAATTAAAAATAGGCAATTTTTAGTCAGCTGTATTTATGAGCACTTTAATCCAATGTTAGGAATTAATCTACCCCCACCTCGAACACACACACAAGAGAATCGAGTTTGACGGAATAATAAACGACATTAAGACTATTATTTCTGTATAATCTATTGTCCAATAGCAAATCATGTAATTATTTGAGCACAAGAACAACTAATAGAAATAAAGTTCTAAACTGGACGTCCTAGTTGTCCAAAAATGTGGACTTACTGTCCGTGGATCTTTCGTCCGTCGGACCTTATGTCCGTTAGACGTTGTTTCCGCTGGACGTTATGTCCGTCGGACGTTCTGTCCCTCGGAAGTTTTGGATTTAGACGTAATGTTCGGCATTCAAAACTTTGCGTTTAGGCTTATGCCTTAAATTCGGCTCAAATCTCCTGAAATTCGAAGCCAATAAGGCATATGCATGAACTAAAAATCTTATTTAATAGCTTTAAAATATTTTTTTAGGTCCAAATTACACTATATACTGACAATTTATGGCTGCTGCGTTACGAAAAATGCAAAAAAAAAAAAAATTAATAATAATAATTTTATTATTTTCTGAAAATTTCAATTTTTTACCTATTTTTCAAATTTTCAACCTCATTCACTAACTGAAGTTGTCAACTTGGACATTTTTTTTAAATATTTTTCCCCAATTTTTATACCAACCTACAACATTTGAGAGGTAACGCGATTCCGAAATCTATTTTTTTTCGAACCACCCTATTGGAGAGATTTGCTCTAAAATTAAAGAAGCAATAGCGACTGGATGGTCTCTTGATGAAAGTAATAAGCAGTATGAGCAGTAGCTTCGCAAAGAAAATAAAACAGTACTGGTTGGTTTATTTCGTAATACTTGAACATCTTATATAAAAACAGAATACTTGCTTGAATATGACAATTAAGTATCTTAGATTTCAGGTTAATTGGTAATTTATGCGATAAAAGCATTTTTTAAATACTACATTTTGCAACCCTTGGATAACTCGCACTTTCGTAGATTAAAGGTTTTATAATTGAAAAATAAATAACTGAAAGGGGGAAAAAGGGTATGAATATGCAGTTTGAACCTTTGAACAAAATACAATTGTAAAGTAAGAAGTAAAAACGTCAAAAAGCACAAATTGCAGATTTCTGCAGACGCGTGTTTCGGAGTTATAGGGAACGTCTTTTTCAATGCAAAAGAAATTAGCTTTTCAGCAAAAATTATTTATTTATTTTAAAACACAATTGGTTGAAAAATGAAGTATAGTCCACGTCACTCCATAAACCATATGGAGTGCCCACCCATCTGTTGCCACTCCATAAACTACAAAAATCAATTTTGTTACACACAACCCGTTTGTAAAATTATAAGCAAACAACGATGCTTCACGAAAAAAAAAGTTTTTCGACAACAAATTAGCAATCCGGGTTTTTCTTGTTTTCAATTGGTTTTGAAGAAAGAAATACCAACAATCGTCAGTTGGACTATACGTTTTTAGCGAGAGTAATGAGTTATATTTCTCAAAAAGCAGATTTTAATGGCATACTCCACTGTGTTTTGCTATATCACTTGATTTCTTGTCTGACAACAGAGTATATACCCCAGGCCTGCAGCTATTTATTTTATGTACAAAGAAAAGACAAATTAATATCAAAATTTTATAAAGCAAAAAAGGTATAAAAGCATGTGCAGCGGACCTGAGAACAAAAATGATTTAAATGCAAATATAATCTATTTACTTTTTAATACAAAAATCTGTGCTCAAATGACTTTGAAATTGAGTAAATATTTATGAATGATAGCATTTATTTTTCACTATGCAACTATTCATATTAAAGCTAAATATGAATCATAGATCGTAATAATTTAAAATTACACATGAAGAAAAATATTTTCTTTTTAAAAAGAAATGAAAACTGAAATGAGTAACTTGCTTTTGAAAAGGCCCTTTAATTGGTGTATCCAATTTTGCTGCCGCTTCAAAATCACTTGTTCACAGCAGCTAAAATATAATCCAAATGACTCTTTTTGATTCATGTAACAGCAATCGGACCTGTCGTTTAACTTATTTATGACAGTTGCTCTCCCTTGTCCTACAGAAGTCCATTGCCACGAATCCCCATTCAATCATCGCACACTTATAAGGCCCTGGTCCTTATCTGTAAAAAGCATCTTAACAGGCGACATTTATAACCATAAAACAAGTGTGTGGTCTACATGTGTATGCATCCTTTATTTTTTCTGTTTATCGTAAGATAGTTAGTCAAAAGCTCTTGCATAGTACAGGAATGCTTCGAAAACCCCCCAAAAAATGTTTCATAATGGTTAGAATATTTTGCTTTTAGCAAAGAAAATAGTATTTCCGTGAAAGAAAAAGTAGTCCTTTTTTTAGGTTGGAAGTAGAAATAAGATTTAAGCACAAATCTTTTCGGGCACGGATATATTAATAAATTGCTCTTCTAATATGTGATATGTGTGCGTATTATAAGATGCTTAAAAATATAGAGTACTTGCACACATACACAGGCTCTTGTCATGTATATATGCATGTATGTTTCTTGTGTGGGGTTGGGTAAATCAATGAAGACTCAGCTTGAAGCAACGGTTCGCAACTTTTAAGCATATCCCGACGTTTTTCTCACATAAAAAAAAAAAAAAAAAAAAAAGAAGAAGCAAACTCCCCTTGGATTGTTAATTTTGTAAATTTTTACTTACCTCACATTGCTTAATGAATTGCGGAGCGAAATCTGCAAAGCACAATAATATTTCAATATTTTACATTTTTATCGTTCTTGTACCGTATCTTGAACGCTGTTTGTTACATGAAGTGTACTAATAGGTTTTTTTCTTATTATCTACAAGTCTTTCAATAAAAAAAAAAGAAAGAAAGCATGTGCTTATGTGACATAAATGTACTCATACTAACTGTTTCGCATTTCAAGGAAGTAAGATTCCTACTTTCCCAAACCATCTCTTACCATGCCAATTTCAAACCACAAATTAAAAAACTTTTCAAAACGATATGAAACCATCATAAAATGTGATAATGTAATGATTGTATACAGAAATTCAAAAATATATTTTTAAGGCAATATTGAAGCTTACACAGGGGGGTGCTTCCCCCCCCCCTCACACAGGGCAATAACGCACTCCTTCATTCAAGAGCTATGCAGCACCTCCCCTCCCCGTCCCCCCCGCCTTTTCCCAAGAACGAGATCCCCAAAACCAGATTTTAAAAACCTCGAACGTTACCCCCTAAAAATTTCGACGGCTCAGCTTGCGCCACGCACGACTCCTTGTGTACATACACCTCTGGCTTATCAATTAAAGAGACAGAGATAGAGTGAAGGAATTAAATCCAGTTGCAAAACTGGAATACGTTTGAACTACAAAGCTAGTCGAAGGCTTTTGTCATGATTGAACCTGACAAAGCTTAATTTAAAATCCAAAAATGTGCTATCATTAAAATTGTTTGGTACATTAATTGTACAGCACAGTAATTCCCCAAATGGAGCGCCCTCGGGAAGCCTGCAGTCCTCAAAGGGTCACTTCGAAATTTTACTATTCTTTCATAATTAATTACAGACTTGTTATCAATGAAATTTTTGCTATACTTTACGGGCCTCTGCAGGATAAATAGGGTTATGTAATGCAGATACAAAAGTCTTATTTATTTTTGACTGTCAGTCATTCATACTTTTATTTTATAGGCGGGTGCCGCGCAAAAATTTCTATTCTGAAAAGGGCGCCTTGACACAAAAAGATTGGGAGTCAGGCAATGGAAAAGTCTAGTCATGATTTTTCCGACGCGACTAAAAATGTAAGGATTTTTTTTTCTCCATATTACACTATTTTTAATGCGCAGACTTCAAAATCCAACAGTATTTGCAATTTTACTTGCTTCTATTATCATTATGATCGTTTTTCATTAATTTTTTTGCTTACGAATATTAATTTCCAGTAGTCTATATATAGGTCGTTACCATTTTTCAAAACAGTTTATACTACAAAATGAAAAATCTTTATTTTGTGCCTTTAACAAAACCTTCCTGTAATTTCTGTGTATAATCTTGATGTCTAATAAATTGCTGAACGTCTAATCTAAAAGTTCAATAAATTGCTGAACAAAACATCTGTTTACAAACAGCAGAACAGGGAGTCATGCTATCCGCTCAGACAGTAATTTAAGTACTGTCAATAAATCACACAATTCTTGACAATAGATAATGTTCCTCACTATCACCCTCACATTTCTTTTTTATTGGGGAAACACCTAATAAAAGGCCCTGGGAAACACCGGGCGTTTGCTTTTGTTCTCAGAACATGACTGTAGGGTAGGGAGCAAAGAAAAGCCAGCAGAGGGCGGAGCAGACTTTACGAAACGAAAGGAGGTCCAATTGCTTTTATGAGAGTAAAAGAGAACGTTTTATATAAGATAGAGAGCATAAATGAAAATATTTACTTTCAAAAGCACTTTTTGCTTCCACATAATTTATTTCCATATTACTAAAACATTGTTTTGGGAAATAAGAAAACAACAGAAGGGCGCCTTTCGAGAGGGCGCACCGGGAAATGTCCCGGTCAAGTCTACGGCCAGTCCGAGCCTGAATACTATGTAATATTTTTGAAAAAGAATATTATACTCAGTGCTCTGGGGGGGGGGGGCAATCCAAGTCCGAACTGCAGACGTTCAAAAACTGGACCGCCAAAAAAGGTCATAAATAAAAATTACTTGCTGCGCTATTGCAATATCCACGGCATCCCTGTTGATGAATTATGGCTCTCCGTGGAGGCACACATTTTGGGGGAAATTGCCGGTCGAGTCTCTAAATCAATTTAATATTTAACAAAATTAGTTCAAGACAAAGGTTAAATTTCAAAATCCGGACTATGCCCAGCCGGTTCAGAAAACTTGACCTCATGTCTTTCGGGACTTTCTATCCATGGAACTTATGTCCGTCAGACCATCGGGTGTTATCACCCGCCGTTTTCGCTTTCTGATTCAGTAATTGCGATTGGCTAAGGTCAGAGGCGTGGCCCTTAGTTTCAGGGGCAGCTTAAAGCGAGCTCGCAGCTCTCGAAGCTGTGCACAGCGCTAAAAGTAATGGGATTTAAAAACTTTCTGGTAATGTATAGAGATATGCGGGGGGGGGGGGGGACGCTAGATGTTTGAAATCTGTTGTTCGCCTTACTTTTTGCTTTTTTAAACTGAAACACAAAACGATATTTTTGTTAATAATGTACTTTATTAATTAAAATTTTTCCGGGTGGGTCCAGCCTACCCTGCCCATAGCGACGAGCCGCCCCTGGCCTTAGGGCCTAGAATCAGGCGGAGGATTCTGATGGTAATCGAGCCCCACCCATTCTGTCTCGCTTCGCAACTAGACATCTGACTTAGGCGACAGCAATTACGGTGCAAGAAACGTAGGAGAACAAAAAGACATACAACCTTCACGTGCTTTTCAGATTCCAAAGCTATAAAAACGGGTTTACGATTGCAAAATACTTTAGTACAAGTTTCTCCTTAATGAAAAATGTGCTTTAGGCATTCGAACCAAAATGCCATCCCGGACAGGGTCCAGTTTGTCCGGTGCTAGAGCCGCCCCTGTTACAGAGCAGTTGGTCTTTTATTTCTCGAGAAATCCGTAAAAATGTGAATTTTTGAAAGTGTTCCAATACTTTTGGACATATTGCCTATCAGAAATGAAGTTTTTTTTTTCTTTTTTTCACTTTAGGGTTCTGGTACATGCAGGAAATTCTGCAGTTGGATTATTTGCAATGCAGTTACTGAAAAGTTGGGATGCGGATGTTACAACAACAGTTCCAACGGCTGGATTGCCAATGTGCCACGAACTAGGGGCGAATGACATAATAGTGTACACGGTGACGGATTTTGAAACAGAACTTCGTAAAAGGCAAAGGTACTTTTTTTTTTTTTTTGTCGCCTACATCGTACCAGATCAAGAAGAATGTAAAGAACGAATGTTATTCTCGAACCGTCGACTATATTGAAATCCATGTGTTTCTATTTATTATTATGTGTCATCCTAAATCCTCGAGAACGCCAGAGAATTGACGATCGAACCAGGCAACGGCAGACTCATATCTTTCGGATGTAATATTTCGCCATGCAGGTTGCGTAATTGTATTACTTTAACTAGCGGAGATATTAAAAACGTCGACTCTACTGGCAGATTGCCTAATTTCTTTCTCTGTGTTTCGAACGAAAGTGACGCAGGAAAAATAAATGTTGCGAGCGAAAACAGGCTAATAATGCCTGATTCGAGTGAAAGTGAGTTATGTAAGCAGAGCTTTTTGATTCGATGATTTTGAGGAACGTACTTTACAAAATTATTTCGCTGCTTCAGGCTGCAAATACGGGGCGAAACCCGCTAAGCACACAGCCGACGGCGGTGTGGTGTTATTTCAGGGAAACGGAGTTTTACACCAACTCGCTACATTGGGTTAAGTTAGAGGCATACCGCGTCGAAAATTGAGGTTCTGCTCATTAACTAATGTACCGTCGTGGATGGCATGAGGGGTAAAGCCCCGGAAGTACACAGCTTCAGGATATCTTTCGGTGGGAAGGGGGAGGGAATCAGTAATAATCGTGGAAATTTAAAATGATTGATATTTAACTCTTGAAATGTCCCAATTATTTTTCTTTCATTGTAAAAAAAAAGTGAAAAAATATTACTGAATTCTAAAATACCGATGAGGAGCAGTTTTTTTTTTTATCTACTAGATACAAAAGTCTGTGTATAAATATGCATTAAGGTATAAATATGCTAGTGATATTTTTCTACATTATATATATATATATATATATATATATATATATATATATATATTGTTACAAATTCTGTAAATAGTAATTATTGTAGGAACGTAACCTGTAAATAGTTTCCCGTAATGAATATACAACCCCTTTTTCATTCGGCTAAAGTATACGACCCCTATTTTATTTTTCTTTTCATTGATAACGGTCTACGCATTTCGGGAAGCCGAAAGAAACGTGTAGAATGTTGTGGAAAATTCTTTTCGGTGTATTTAAGCCGTTAGCGATGGATAAACAGTGAGTTTCGGTTGATATTTCGAACTGAGAACATTTTGCTCTGTTTATAGCGAGGCATTTCGCTGTGTTGTTTTCGTATTTGGAAGTAAATACGTGTGTAAACGTTGAGTTTACGGTGTTGTGTGATAATTGCTTAATTGCTGATGAATAATTTAGCAGTTGTTGAAGATCTTCCCTGTACATAGTGTAAATGAAATTCCTGTGTTTTTATCAAGAACTGTGTCTTCATTTCAAGAAAGTGGAAGTCGCACCGAATCCGTTACAATTGGCGCCCAACGTGGGGCTACTTCAGGACTTTCTTGCAGTAAGTGTGACTTTGGACATTTTTTTTTCATAAAGACTTTTTAAATTTGGACTTTATTTTTATGGTGATTACTCGCGCAATGGATGAACAATTAAAACAACTTCTGGAAGCAATTAATGCTGTGAAAAGTGACTTGAGCGAAAGTATGGCGGCTAATCAAGAACAATTAAAAAGTGATCTGACTGCAAGTATGTTGGCAAATCAAGACCAGTTAAAAAGCGATTTAACGGTGCTGAAAAAGGACTTAACGTCTAACCAAGAAGAAATTAAAAACGACCTTATTTCGGTAAAGACTGTGATGGAAAATAAATTTAATGACATAGAGCATCGAGTTGATGCTATTGAAGAAAAATTTGATACCGTTGAAAGCCGATTCAATGCTGTAGAAAATAAATTTGAAGATGAAGATAGAAGATTTCATCTACTTAAAGAAGAGATCTTTAAGGACGTGGAAAGGAGATTGGCGACCGCGGAAAGCAGCTCTGTACAGTTTGGCGCTCCCACATCGGTTGCTCGACCGCCCATTAAACTTGCCACATTTGATGGGAAAACTTCGTGGCAGGTTTACAAAACTCAGTTCATGATAGTGGCGGAAGCGAACGGATGGGACTCTGCTACCAAGGCCTGCCATCTTGCAGCATCCCTGAGAGGTGACGCAGCGGACATTCTTCAGACCCTTCCGGACAGCCAGCGCCTGGATTTCGCCGCCCTCACATCTGCGTTGGAGCTTCGCTTCGGTGAGAAATGCCAGAAAGAGTTCAGCCGACTCCAGTTGAAGTCCCGTTTCCAGAAAACCGGGGAAACCCTGCAAGAGCTAGCGGCGGACGTCGAGAGACTGTCTCATCTTGCTTTTTGCGACTGTCCTGCGGATGTTCGGGACAACCTGGCACTCAACTACTTCATCGACGGAGTTCGGAATCCTGAGATCCAGAAGGCCCTCCGGATGGCGAATGTAAACGACTTGAAATCCGCTTTGATGTATGCGATGAGATACGAGGCCGCCCAAGAAGCAACCCGTGTGGATCGCCATCTAATCCGGACTCAGGAAGATGATGAGTCTGATTCCAGGTCGTCCCACCTCGCTGAACTTGAGAGACAACTCGGTGACTTGACAAGACATTTGAGCAGCATAACAGCCCAAAAGAAACAAGAGCAGAAGTGCTGGAAATGCGGTAGTGAAGGACACCTGCGAAGGAGTTGTCCGGCTCGCCAAGCTACGCGAGGGAAGGAAATCACCACCACTAAAGCTCTGCAGATTTCCTCTTCTAGTAGTGGCAGTGATGGACTTTTCATTTACGCACATGTAAATGGGAACCCCTGCAGACTGATTGTTGACACTGGAGCCAATGTGACAATCATTAGGACAGATGTGGCTCGTGAATTTGGATTGAAACTGCTGTGGACATCGCCACGCGTAAGTCTCCAGACTGTGACAGGTGACAAGATCGAGATTGACGGTAAAGTGGACTTGGAAATAGTGTTTGGGAATGCCACCTACCATCATACGGCATTCGTCGCTAATATCACGGACCCCTTCATTCTCGGATTGGACTTTTTGAAGAAATATGACTTCACTCTCGACTTCAAGACTAATGAGCTGCACTCGATGAGAGAAGACATAGCCGTTTTCCCTGCAGCAAGTGATGTAAAATCCGCTCATCAAATAATAGCCCAAACAGATTTTTCAATTCCCTCAAGGTCAGAATCATTAATACCCGGCTCCATTGAAGAAAGCAATAGTTTTCGATTTGGACTCATTGAATACCCTAACCTAAGCAATAACCTAAAAGGAGTGCTGGTAGCATCTACGCTTGTGGACCTTTCCAAGGATGTAATTCCTGTGAGAGTCGCCAACGTGAGTGAAAGGCCAAGGAATATCCGGAAAGGTGAAGTGTTAGCAACTTGTACTCCAGTAAACTGCATTATTAGAAGAATCAATTCCCCCGAAACTGTGTCTTCTGAGTCCTTGACATCGAAGTTAATTGGGAGTGCGCCATTATCGAAAGATCAAAGAACTGCTGCGGAACAATTGGTGGACGACTTCAAGCATCTGTTTTCATCTACATCGGAGGATGTTGGCCGTACGAATTTAACGCAGCATCGGATCTACACTGGAGAACACCCCCCTATTAAACAGCAGCCAAGACGACTACCGTTCGCTAAGAAGGAAGAGGTTGAAACCCTCCTGAAAGAGATGAAGGAGAATGATGTAATCGAACCGTCATCCAGTCCTTGGGCCTCTCCCATCGTCTTGGTCCGAAAGAAAGATGGCTCCACCAGATTTTGTGTCGATTACCGACGACTGAATGAAATCACCAAGAAAGACAGTTACCCTCTTCCACGGATAGACGATACCTTGGACACTCTTTCCGGACACAAATGGTTTTCGACCCTGGACTTGAAGAGCGGCTACTGGCAGGTTGAGATACACCCTGAGGATCGAGAGAAGACAGCGTTTACAACTGGACAAGGCTTATGGCAGTTCAAAGTGATGCCCTTCGGCCTCTGCAATGCACCAGCTACGTTCGAGCGTCTTATGGAGACAGTGTTAAGAGGACTCTCTTACGAATCCTGTCTGGTCTACTTAGACGATATCATCATCGTGGGACGCAGCTTCGAAGAACATCTGGCAAATCTTAGGAAGGTGCTGCAAAAGCTTAAGGAAGCCAATCTGAAGTTAAGCCCGTCCAAATGTAATTTGTTCCGCCGGGAAGTGAACTACCTTGGTCACATCATCTCTTCTGAAGGTGTACAAACCGATCCAGAAAAGGTGTCTGCTGCCAAGAGTTGGAGTCGTCCCGAAAACATCCATCAGCTGCGAAGTTTCCTGGGGCTCTGCACGTACTACAGGAAGTTTGTGAAGGGTTTTTCCAACATTGCACGACCTTTGCATAAGCTGACGGAGAGCAAGCAAAAGTTTGAATGGTCCAAAGAATGCGAAGATGCATTTCTACGACTGAAGGAGGCTTTAACATCAACGCCTATCCTCGCCTATCCTCAGCCTGAAAAATCCTTCATCCTGGACACTGATGCGAGCAACGAGGGAATTGGAGCTGTTTTATCCCAAGAAATTGACGGAAATGAACATGTCATCGCTTACTGGAGCAAATGCTTATCAAAGTCGGAGCGAAATTACTGCGTCACCAGAAAGGAGTTACTGGCCATAGTGAAAGCTGTAGAACACTTCCATCATTATCTCTACGGCCGAAAATTTCTGCTTCGGACAGATCATGCCTCGTTAACCTGGCTTTTGAACTTCAAGAATCCAGAAGGCCAGATAGCCAGATGGATACAGCGGCTCCAGGAATATGACATGGAGATCAAGCATCGAAAAGGGTTATCTCACGGGAATGCTGACGCTTTATCAAGGAGACCCTGTCCTGAGAACTGCCACTATTGTTCCCGAATCGAGAAACAGTATGGAACGACTAGCCCTACCGCCTATCAGGTGACAGTGACTCCAACATCATCAGAACCTGATCCATGGAGTGATGACCAAGTTCGAAAAGATCAACTTGAAGACCCCGACATAAAACCAATTTTAGAGTTCATGGAAAGTGACAGTCGACGCCCTAGCTGGCAGGACGTTTCCATCTTCAGTCCTGCAACAAAAAGATACTGGGCTTTATGGAACTCACTCCATTTACGGAACGGCGTGCTACACCGGAAATGGGAATCTGACGACGGCAAGACATCTAGGTGGCAGTTACTACTTCCTCGATCCAGGATTTCAGATGTTCTGAAAGAAATACATAGTAGTGCGACTGGAGGACATTTTGGTGTCTTGAAAACTCTCAATAAAGTTCGGGAGCGCTTCTTCTGGAGCAAGGCGAAGGATGACGTGGAGAAGTGGTGCCATTCTTGTGACGCCTGTGCTGCTCGTAAAGGACCGAAGAAGAGAAGCAGAGGGAAGCTACATCTGTACAACGTTGGAGCTCCTTTCGAACGAATTGGGATCGACATCCTGGGTCCTCTACCAAGAACTGCTGATGGGAACAAATACATTCTTGTTTCCATCGACTACTTCACCAAATGGCCGGAAGCATATCCCATTCCAGATCAAGAGGCTACTACCGTAGCAGAGACTCTAGTCCAACATTGGATCTCGAGATACGGAGCACCTTTGCAGATTCATTCCGATCAAGGGAGGAATTTCATCTCTGCTGTGTTTAAGGGCCTATGTCAAATTTTCGGAATTGAGAAAACTAGGACAACACCACTACACCCACAATCGGACGGCATGGTGGAGAGATTTAACCGCACAATCCTGAATAATCTCTCACTTATGGTATCCAGAAATCAACAGGATTGGGACAAGAAGCTACCTTTGTTCCTGCTGGCCTACCGCAGTGCTGTCCACGAGACTACCGGATATGCCCCATCTCAGATGCTCTTCGGACGAGAGCTTCGGCTACCTTGTGATCTCGTCTTCGGTCGTCCTCCGGATGCGCCTTCATCGCCTGAGGAGTACATCCAGGATCTCCAGGCCCGGTTGGAAGACGTTCATAACTTCGCACGAGAGCGAATCAACATCGCGGCGGAGAAGATGAAGACCAGATACGACACAAGGTCTACTGGACATGAATTCAACGAAGGCGACAAGGTTTGGTTATGGAATCCCATCCGACGGAAAGGTCTTTCACCCAAATTGCAGTCGCATTGGGATGGACCCTACAAAGTCCTTAACCGACTGAATGACGTCGTAGTGAGGATCCAAAAATCACCTAATGCAAAACCTAGGGTTGTACATTATGATCGGTTAGCCCCATACTATGGCCATAGTTCATGAGTATTACGTAAACAACCATGGTTGATAACATAAAAGTTGTAGATAATTTTTGCTTTTAATGTTTAGTAATATTTCTTGTTATTATTGTATTTTCTGTATCTGTTAGTTATAATTTAATGTGTGTAATTGTGAACTTGTGATAGAAGTTTGGCACCCTTTCTGGGGATGCACCGAATCCGTTACAATATATATATATATATATATATATATATATATATATTTATATATATATATATATATATATATATATATATATATTATGCAAGTCAAATTGAGCGCTGAAAAAGATTAGTGTTACTCAAAATAACTTAAATTTCCTGGATATTAACATACAGATTGATTCAAATTGTTACACTACAATCTATACTGGTGTGCAAAAATTAAGGACGAGACGGTTTTTTCAATATAACTTTGTACAAAAGCTTTCCAAATCAACACATTTAATACCGTAAGATCCCCAATACGTAAGGACATGTGTAATGTAAGCAACACTTACTAAAAGAGAAATCAGGGGGATAAAAAGAAGCTTTATTGAAAAAGTATCATGGAGCGCAATGCGACTAAAGGCCGAAACATCCCTGTGATGGGTGTCCAGCAAAAAACATCCCGTCTTTAGTAGGGGATATGATCTCCGCAGACTGCTAGGCAGATTTCAGATCGTCTGCCCATGCTGAGAATGAGGGTGTCAATGAGTTGTTGAGGTATTGCTGCCCATTCGTCTTGCAGCGCCAATCGAAGCTCCCGAATCGTTACTGGTGGTAAGGTACGAGCTGCCAAGCGTCTGCCTAGAAAATCCCATACATGCTCGATGGGATTGAGATCCGGAGATCGTGCCGGCCAATCCATACGTTCGATATCCTCACTCTCTAAGAGCTGTTCGGCAACTACTGTGCGATGACATGGTGCATTGTCGTCCATGAAAAGGAACTGCGGACCCATAGCGCCTCTAAAAAGACGCACATATGGAAGAAAAATCTCGTTACAATAACGGGTCCCGTTGACTGAACCTGCGTCGAAGATGTGAAGGGTCTGTACGAATACCAAGCATGATGCCTCCCCAAACGAGAACACCGCGACCACCATACCTGTCCCTTTCAATGATATTCGAGGGATGATTGCGGCTTCCCCGCTCTCTCCAGATGAGTATGCGATGAGAATCGCTACTCAGACTGAATCTGCTCTCATCTGTAAAGAGTACTCGTCCCCTTTCATTGTCTCTCCAATTCCCGGCACCACAGAGAACGCCTTCTCCGTTAGGCAGGCGTTAGAGGTACACACCGTATAGGGCGTCGTGCAAACAGACCACCACCGTGCAGTCTTCTGGCCACAGTAAAACGCGATATCGGTCGTCCAGTCGCCTGTGTCGTGTGTCTAGCGATTTCTCCCGCTGTCTGCCGCCTGTTTCTTCTGGCCTGTAAGACAATATACCGGTCATCTGCGGGTGTGGTTCTTCGTGGACGACCACTACTGAACCCCCGGATAGCTGTTCCTGTAGTTTGAAATTGTCTCCGAAGTCGTGAAACGATGCTGTGAGCAATTCCGAACTTTGCAGCCACACTTGTCACACTGCGGCCTTCCTCCAACTTCCCAATAATTCGATCTCGGGTAAAAGCATTCAGATGTCGTCTAACAGATTGATTATTCGCCATTTCTTGCTGAGGCAGCACCTCGGTGTGATTTTAACTGCTATACGGCGTGCAACCTCTTTGCCAGAAATACTGATCTTACACCGACAACATGCTTTATACTACTCAAACACTCCCCCATTACGTCTGCCTGCATATCTGCGCATGTGCTACCGTACATCACCTTACTTAATCTCCTGATTGGTCTTTCTGTCCGCTCTGCCTCTTCGTTCAGCTGATATGCTAATTTTTTGACTTCGTCCTTAATTTTTGCACACCAGTGTATGATAAAAGGCATGAATTTAATTTCAAAGTTAACAGCTTACAAGATTTTCCCTCCTGCTTAAGTAAAAAGGTTTTTATTGGCATCATTTTCCGCAAGCTATCAGAATAAAAAGAATTTGCAATACCATTTCCGCATTTAATCAAGAAATTTCTGTACTCAAAAATATACTTTTTAATAACTTCCCTAAAAATCTGGTTGAAAACATTTGCTTAAGTACAGCCTGCGATGAACATTTCGCTTCTCTTGAAACCGTTTAACTGTGTAAATGTATGATACAACCGTGAAAAAACATTTTTTTTTTTTTTTGGATCGCTGGGGTGGAAGGTTTTTACACGTGGGAAACGGACGACTGGCATGTTTTTGTATTAATCTCTTTGGATATGGACTTATTTTTTTCTTTTACGCTGATAACTGTAATGAATTCTGTCAAGTTGAATATCGGATTGGTTTTATTATAAATGGATCTCAAAGCAAGATAACTTTAGTTATTGGCAGGTACTGTCCCGTGGATGGCTAATTATTCGGAACTTGTTTTCCTAATTAGTCGAGGCGAAACTCCCTGCTTTTAATTTTAGGTTGAGCTCTCGTTTATTTATTTATAGTTTAACATGCGGTGCGTTTTGCCCAATGTTACTCTATAATGCATGTACTGGAGGTTAAACACTCTCTTTTAGTTCGTAGTTAAATTTTTTTGGTCTTTCGACCATATGTATTGAATCCTCCACAGCTGATGAACTCTGGATTCATACTTTGTCTTTTCCTATTAAATAACTGCTTGCAATTTTCCTTTTTCTCATCATTATTTTTTATATAAATTGTTTAATATTTGGTTTTTGACTTGCATATTTTTTATATTTACTTGGCTTTTTAGTTTTGCTGCGTTGCGCATCTATGGGCTTTTGGTGTGGTCTTTTCAATATTTTTCACTACACTTTTCACACTTAATATATATATATATACTAGCTGACTCAGCTACGCGTTGCTGTGGCGAAGTAGTTGGATTAAAATATTCATTTACTCAATATTTTAATAGAATCTAATTAATATTTTTAGCGAAGCTTAAAATAGTCTAGCCAATTTTAAAACATATGAGATTGATAATGGGCGTGTTAGTCTGAGGTAAGTACTTATTCAATTTAGTAAGTACTAACTAAATGTTGAATGGTAAAAGAACTATACTTACGCTTAGTTATGCTTAGTAAATTTTGCTAGTATGACTTCGGCCATAAATCAAAGCAAAATAACTTGAAAGTGATAGTAAATATCGAAACTGATTGTAAAATATCGGAATTCAGAAATTAAGCATAAACCAACATACACTTTTAGAATGTACACTACATTCTATTCATCTCAGATTTCTCTATAGTTTGTAATCAATAACTTCTTTACAAAATACATTAACTAAATTAAAAACATATGAAATTAAATTTATAAATGAGGTAGATAACATTGACTTCGATTTATTCGAAAACTATCACTTGAAAACTGAAAATTATCTAATCACTAAGTTGTGCACAATATTCTTGTTTAACCTGTGTTTTGCTAACACGAATAGGTATGATAACTTTCCCACTTGTAAGTAGGCGGTAGATAGTTGCCCATGAGAGAAACATGTGCGTTTCAAGTCCAATTCGAAAGTAGACATTATTTGTTCTTTAGATCTATTTATGGTCTTTTCAAAAGCTAAACAAATCGGAAATTGAAGCCTTCCAAATGGTGTTTGGAAATTATGACGCTATAAATGGATT
>NC_072732.1:214916842-215041714 GCF_026930045.1 Uloborus diversus
ATACATTTTATCGAATCTTTTGGATTCATGCTTTCGCGCCAACATTTATTTGAATTTACTGTGCACTCTCAGAAGTTTCTTCTCGAACTACGGGTCCCGACTTGCTCAAAGGATACATTCCTTTTACTATTTTATAACTGAGATCAAAGTAAAAAAATATTATTATTTTTATTTCAAAGTGATTTCTGTAAATGTAAGGCAACAAAACCGTTTGCTGACAGTTGCTGTTAGTTAAAGAAATTTAAAAAACAAGGAAACTAGCGGGTCGGCGGAAGTAGCTGTTACAGAAAAGCTCGATTAAATAAAGAAGCCAACTAGTTGCCAATGGTAGTTATTTTCTTATTAGTCGGTCTTGACACATAAATCGAACCAATTCGTTGTCAGTTTTTTTTTTTTTTTTTTGGGGGGGGGGGGGAGGATAATAGAGAGAAAAAAAAGCCCGGAGTCGGTATGTTTTCCAACTATACTCCGACTCCTTTACGACAAAATCAGACTCCACAGCCCTAGTAAACATTCCTCAAACTTTCTTAAGCTCGTTCCGCAACTTTAAACTATATATTATCGCTTCGTACAAAGAATTTAATTTATGCTGTTCAAAAAAGGAAACCTGTTGCACTACTAAAAACAACATACTGTTATGATGCACAAAATCTTTCTTTTATTGTTCGCCGCGAAAAAACTTGATCTTTCTCTTTCCATCTTCCTTAGTTTCAGATTAAGCAGCGCATTTAGGTGCCACTACTATATTGAATTTTACTCTCACATTCAGAACAAGAGACTTGTAGGATAAGAGAACTTCCGTCCTCAGTTGCAAATTCATCCACGAAGCCAACATTTAGTTACCAATAACAAAAATCGATACTTAGGCCACGTGCTTCGCTTTCGAAAAATCTTGTATTGCGGGCAAGGAGTACGTTTTAGCTTTGAGATACTCGTGGAAAAACTACCGTTATACCCATTTCAGGGAAGTTGTAGCGAAAGTTCTTTATATTATCATTTATTTCTATGAATAATCATTGAATTCCTTTTGTTATTTATCCACTATGAAAAGTTGATGAGAGACATTCTTTGTGGTGATATAACGAAATATACTTATTTAGGGCACTACTACCTTTTCTTTTCTTTATTTAGGCCTGGTTGTTAAACATGCGTTACTTGACGCAACTTTTATTTTCGACCGTGCATCGCCGAGCAATGCAGCTAGTATATAAATACGCTGTACTTTCCCTAAGTCAGGGGGAGGCAATTGCCCCCCCCCCCCCTGGAAATGACAGGCCGGCGACCTCTGTATAGAGTAACACTTCGGCACTTAAAGTACAAAGTAATGTATATGTACCTAGGCATAGGCGGCTGATACGGGGGAGGGGGGGGGGGGGGGCACTTTTCAGAGTTGAAAATTAATGATCGATAGAAAAATAATTTTTCATAAGGTGGATTAACAAATTTCACGAAAGTAAAAAACTAAAAATTCCAAATAAAATGAGCTTTTCTTGTCAAATTTCATAAGAATGGAACTTTAAAATAGAAGGGGAAAGTCTACGGTGGTAATCCGTCCCGATTTTTGAAGACATATTCCACATTTTTAGATTAAATCAGTAACATTAAAAACCAGTAATATAGCGACAAAAAAAAAAAAAAAAAAAACTTCAGGCTTCAGAGACCTCGCCCCCTATCTCCAATCCTTCCTTTGAACCCCCCCCCCCCCCCCGCACTTTTTTGTGCGCGAGCCGCCTATGTACCTAGGCGAATAATGACTTTAATTTACAACATTACTCCGCAGAGCGTATATTCTAACGCTTTACTTCCATGTCGCATGTTGAAATTTCTCTCACCGCTGCAAAAAAGAAAAAAGAAGGATTGAATTAAGTTGCGTATTATTTTTTTGACCAACAATTTGGTGAAGTTTCAATTATAAACGTGATAATGTTCATCTTTCAACGATCAGATCCCCCCCCCCCCTTTCCTCTTTTCTTAATATTTATTCTTTACTTCAAAGTATTGGAATTCCATGTGTCATCCTTTTCGTATAATCAAGCTCCCCTACAACAAAATCTGTAGAGCCGCTCCCCAGAGGCCAGCAGAGTATATTTGCAACGTTAACAAATCAGTGCTAGTTTTTTTCAATTTCTTGGGCCTTTTAAGGACGCCCCCCCCCCCCCGCGCTATGGGTACACAGATCCTGGCCTGTGTATAATTAATTTTATATACGGTTAACAAACACATAAAATCCGAAAAATAATTTTAACGAGTCAATTAGAATTATCATCACTTTCGTACATCCGTTATTATCTTCATGCAGTATTACAAAAAACATCTGAAATATGGGTGCAGTCATCCTCAAGGAAATTATTTCATCAGCCCGACTTACCACAGGCAGAGCCACGTGATCTTTATACCTGCCTCAAAATAAGCCTGTTACGTTATTTAATATGAGCAAATAACCATAAAAACAAAACTTCCGAAATAAAAATATCCGTTGTGGAACTGTGTAAATTTAAGAATGAGGTCTGGGGCAAGGTTTGTATTTTAGGGCAATGGCCCTTACATAACCAGGTCGCTGGTCTAGTTCTCTCTTTCGCGGTTTCTTTTCCTTTAATGATTAGCCACCGGCATTTTCAGGTTCGGCAGGTAAAACCGTAGAGTTGAGTTGAGTGAGCAAAAGAAGGTTTGTGGAAAAGTTGGTTCGCGTGCTTTTTTGAAGCGAAAGAAAAAAGTCGTCTGCTATCAGTTTTGATTATGTTATGTGACGTTGTTTTCGAAGTGATTTCCCTGTAATTTCAAGTTTCACTCATTTTTGGTTTTGGTGTTAAGGAATAGTCTCATATAAGGTAAATAATATTCTTTTTTTTTTCTATTTTTATTTTACCCCTTGACGTGCTTTTAGTGCACATGAACTACATTTGCCGCGCCAATTTTAAGCTGAAAGGAAATTGAAAGGATAATTTTCCATCAACGTTATTGTACTTTGCAATAGAATGTGGATATTTTTTAAGCATTTGATCATGTCAACTTGCTGGTGTGACCTAAGACTCTTTCGGGAAAGTGTTTTGTAAGTTTTAGATTTATAAATTGTTTTGCTTAAAGCATATTAAAATTATGAATGTTATGAGCATTTTCACGCAAATGTTGAATTTATCCCAAATGAATTGTTTTATTAGCATGTAACTCAAGCTGTTTTAACCATCATATTTAAATGATTGTGATATGTTAGCTAAGATAACATTAAATAGTTTGGAAGTAATTATAGTAATTTACATCCTAAAATAATGTAACTTTAAATTTTTAATCATCGTGTTCATTTTAAATTATATATATATATATATATATATATATATATATATATATATTTTTTTTTTTTTGTAAATATGCTCTGTTATCGTTATCATTTGTAAATGAAGTAAAATACTTTGTCAATTAAAACATTTTTTGGTTGAAACATGGATTTTACACCTTTTTTTTTTCATATTTAAACATTAGAAAGTGAAAAGATTTTTTTTAAATTATTGTAAAATTTTGTATTTAATTGCACTACTTAATTCTCAAATTACTATTGGTGTATTCGTTACACATTATTTTTTATTTATTGTTTTTGCAATTTTTATTGTTACAATAAATTTTACTTTTCAAAATTTGAGATATGAGTTTTGCATTGTGAAATTAGAAAACTGCATTTTAGTTTTAGTTGACTATCACTTTTTTTTTTCGTAAAGGAAAGCAATATTAAGATTATTTACAACTTTCAATTCAATTAAAACTTTTTAAGCATTAGAATTCCATTTAATTCATTACTGTTTATTCTTTTACGTAAATTTATGTAAAATTTCGTGTTTACTATTAATTTAATTTGAGTTTGAAAATGTTAGTGCATTAGAAAAATTCGTAAGTTTGCGAAATTTTAAATACTAGATATCAAATGAATGTACGATATATGAGTTTAACAAGGTTTTTTTTTTAATCCAATGAAGTTTTTGAATAAGAAAGAAGTTTTTATTGCAACTTGAGCTAATTAATCAATATCATTACTTTTTATGCTTATTTTGCATGTTTAAAACCCTTGAAAATACTTTTAATTGCAAAATCTTTTTAAAAGTAGTGGTTCATTGCAAAGTTTTATTAACATAAGTTAACCGTATCGTATTGTGACTAAACATGTGGTTTTGAATCCTTGAAATTCTAGATTCTTGTACTATTGTGACTGAAAACTAGTTATCTTCTTTTGTTAAAATCATGATTTGGATTTTTTGTAATTGCAATTTAATTGCAGTTTCAGGCAAATTTTTTCTTTGCGGAAAATGTGTAGCATTATTTGATAAAATTTTAAGATTAGGAATAAAAGAGCTATTTATATAGTTTTTTCAATTTTAATCATCCCTTTTTATTAGCATATATATTGAGTGCTATTTAGTTACATTTGTGATTATTTCATTTGAGATGTCTTGGAAAAATAGAGTACATGGTATTAGGGATCGAAAAAGCGCTGTTTGTAAACACGGGCGCCCATATGCAGCATTTTAAGGGGGAGGGGGGGGGGATCAGATACAGGGGCGTGGTTCAGCAGGATATTTTCCCCGTAGAAACAGATTTCAGTACAGATTAGAGTTAGTAAAATTTGACATTTGTAATAACTTGTTCATTAATGGCTGAAGAAGAAATGTTTTTACATTTTTGCAAAGAAAAAAGTACTAAACGCAAGGGAAGCTCTAATTTCTAAGGGGAAGGGGCTTGAACACCCACTTGTCCCCCATATAGGCGCCTACGTTTGTAAAGTATTTAATAATGTAAGAGTAGACATTAAAACAGAGGTTCCCAACTTGGGGGCTCCCCCAGTGGGGCGATTTGGTTCTTGAAGGAGGCAATAAACTTGTGAGGAGTGATAGGGGGCGATGATAATGAAAGACAAAATAATTCTAATTTTAAAAAAAATATCGAAATTGCAAACTAAAACGAACCAATTGTTAAGAGTTCAGACAAGGAATCACAAGTTAAAAAACAACAAATTAAAATTTAGGGGCTTCCTTTTACCATCTTTAACGTATTATCATCACATCTGTCAAACTTTAGGGAATTATTCTATCATGCATCGACAAGTTTATAAATTTTCAAACTTTGCATTTTTTTTTTTTCAGTTCCTCCAGATTTAAATTTGAAAAAAAAAAAAAAGTTTCTTTAAATATGTATTTCTGTTCTTGAAAAGAAAACGTAAAAAACTTACTACTTTTACTTGTTTTTTTTTTTTTTAAGAGTAATTGAATAAAATTGCTTTATAATAAATAAATTGCTTCAAATTAAAATTAGGCATTTGCATTTTCAATAATATCGATGTCCACCGGCGCAGACATTTGGTGTTTTCCAAGGTAGAAGTTGGGACGGGGCGATAAGCGTCAATCAACATTTAGATGGGGGCGATGACCCTAAAAAGGTTGGGTTACCACGACATCAAAAGATACATTCTATCATATCAAAAGCCAAGTTCATCGTGGAAGAAATTAAAATGCAAGATGAAGCGTTTGTCATTGCACCGAGAAATGACCAGCAAATGAAACTAATAATAAATGAAAATAAGAAAACAAAAGGAATTCACAAAAAAAAAAAAAAAAAAACATCCAGCACTAATTACCGTCATTCATAGGAATTTTGGCATCTTGAATTCAAATTATGCTTTTCACAATCAACGAATTTCGATAGGGTCCTACTTGTTGGGTACTTTAATTCTACAAATGGGCTCCTATCTCAATCATAATTGCGAAAAAGTATAATTTGAATTGAAGACTTCAAAATTCAAATGAATGCTGGGGGGAGGGGGAGGGCTTTCTGTATTGTCTAAAGTTTTGAGTTAAGTCTAGAAGAGGGTCGGGTATAAAAAAAATTGATTCGGGGGGGGGGCATAAATGCCACTGCCGAGGAGGAGGGACATTCTCGCTGAAGCCCGTGAATCAGAGGAGTTCACATATGTATACGCACTGAAATGTTGAATCAAAAGAACATCATCACCGGTCAAGTGAGAGCAATAAGCAATTTGTGATTGCTCAAAACATACGCACACACATACCCATTGCAAAATTCATTAATTTTCTACATCTATCTTACTTTCACTGCACTATATCCCAATGTACCCCGCTTATGGGGTTGAATCGTACAACACGCATGTTACCGCAAACAAAGCGCGTGATTACAGAGATCGACATAGTCGAAAAATGGTTAGTTTTCTCTGAATCTTTAGTAACCACAAAAACGTCTTCGCTAAAAAATAAATAAATATTTAAATAAAAATAAAAGACAAAAAAAAATCCTATTTATACAGAAATAGATTACTCTCTAGATTAAAATGGATTACTCTATATTGGTCTCTAATTAAATAGTTTACTCTATATTGGAATTCACAAAAGAAAGCTTTTTAAAACTTCGTTCGAAATGTTTAGTGATTGACTGTTATATTTATTTTCGTGGTACTTAGAAAGGTTCGAGTAATAGAGAAAAAAAAACTAATTTTTGCAAAAATGACAAATTAAAGAAGAATAAAATCAAAACAACGTTTTTAGTTTTTAATGTATATACATAAATGGCTACTTCTGTATGTAAGGATGTCCGGGGTTAAATTCAAAACTACTGAACCGATTTTAACCATTTTTTCAGCACAGATAGCTACATTATCAGGAAGCAACATAGGCTATAATTTATTTCTAAGAAACGTAGTTAAAAAAGTACTTTCCCCCACCGGTTTAGCAGAATATTTTCCCCATGGAAACCGATTTCAGTACAAATTAGAGTTATTAAAATTTCACATTTTTAATAACTTATTCATTAATGGCTGGAGAAGAAATGTTTTTACATTTTTGCAAAGAAAAAAGTACTAAAAGGAAGAAAGTTCTAATTTCTAAGGGGCGGTTCTTGAGCCCCCACTTGCCCCCCCCCCCCCCGTATGGGCGCGCACGCACAACAGTATTTTGAAGGGACAAGCCGTTTTAGAATCATCAGTGGTTTTCAAGAAATGCAGTGTCAAATGATATTGCATCTTTCTAGTAAAGTTTGAAGTTTTTTTTAGATTTTAACCTCCAGTTTTGAGGGAAGTTTTAAAAAAAAAAGTGTTTATGTTTTAGTCACTTTTCTAGCTATCTATTGATATACAGTATTTTTATATAATTGGCTGAAATGTAAGGTAAACAAAAGGATGCTACCTAGGAAGCTTTCACGCCATGCAAACTAGGAAGACTTGAACCAAACACTAATTTGATGTTTTGTTTAATTTGATGTTTTTTCAATGAATTTTTATTTTTGAATTGATAATATATTGTGATTTAGGCCTAAAGATTTGATTTTATGTAAGTAATAACCCTAATATTGTAAATATGAAGACTGATGTTTTAAAAAAATAAATAACTAATATATAATATTTTGGTCTAAAAAGGTGTTTTTATTTTACAATTAACTAAAATACTAATAATCTTTGAGCCCAATGAGTTGTTACTTAGCAAAATAGCTAAAATATTGCTTAGGTCTGATCTGATAAAGTTTTGAATTTGATTTCTGCTTTCCTACTGATATGGAGTAAGATTATTGTTATTTTCTTTTAATGTAACACTTCGCTTAAAGAGTGAACATTTTGAATATTAATTTCAAGTATCACTTACTAAAACAAAAGCACCATCAAACCTGCGTTTTGTTATTTCAATATCTAATAAGTCTTCCTACTGAGATATGGAGTAAGTTTAATTAAAAAAAAAAATAAATAACCCTTCATCTGAAGAGTGAGTATTTCGTATATTCACTTCAAGTATCACTAATTTAAACAAAAAACACTTGACCCGTACTTAGACTTGAGGAATATAATTTTTTTGTACCATTTCTACTCAAAGTTATGCTATTTTTTTAGCCATAATAATGTGCACAATGGCAACCTATTTTTGTATATTTTTTATTTCGTTTTGACTATTAAAAAAAAAAGATCAAGCCTTCCTATTTTCCCCACTACTTGAGAATTTGTTCATACGGTACCATAAAACACATTAACGGTTATTTTGGAAAACATGACATTATTTTGAAATTGTTTTTGCATTGGAAGTGAATTAAAACCACAATAAAGGTTTAAGATCCCAGAGCACATTTCTGCCCCCCCCCCCCCAATCTGTTTTCTTTTTCTTATTTTCCTGAAACACGTTTTTTAAAACAAAACTATGATTAGAATAAAGGATGTGTTTCTGCCCCGTTCTCTATCAAAATGTGGTCGTAAGTAAGGGAAGCTCGCTCCTCCATCTTGGCTTTTAGGTTCCTTTTTTTCAGTTTGTGTTTTGCGTTTCAAAAACTTTAATTAGTTTTACATATTTAGTTTTTACTTGCTAGTAAAATTATTCATTGATAAATAAAAAAGCATAAATATACCTTTAAAAAGATGCTTTCCTGTTTATTGGGAAGAGCTTTTATTACTGGAGGTGCGGAGACATTTAATTTCAAAGTTCGTGATTTTTGAACCAGAAAAAAAAGGCGATTTTCAGGCATTTCGCAGAGTCTCAAAAATAAAACAAGGAAGGAGGGGGAGGGGTCGTCATTTTTTTGAAACAACCCTGCAAAAACACATTCCTTCAATCATGATTATGTAAAAACTTCGTTTTGTTGAAAAAACCGATGGAGGTAGAAGTTTGCAGTTAACTACAAGATTTTGCGAATTCATATGCTACTTTGATATTCTTTTACATCAGGAATTCTCATCCACTGGTCCTCAAAAATTCTTACCTGTCTTCGTCAAAATATTTCTCTTTTTTCAAAAATTAAAAATAAAAACGAAAATTACCCTATGTTTTTGCGTTAATTCTGTAATGCCTTTTCATAATTTTTGGTGATTTTTCTCGGAGGTGCATTTACTTATGCAAAAAAGTTACAACAATTTTTAATCTTCACATTTAAAGTATATTGTAGCTTAGAATTAGTAAGTAAATAATATTAAAAATCTTAAAATCAATCTAAGTTCCACTTCTTTAATAACCAAAGAAATTACTTCTTAAATTATTGTTGTTAAAAAAATAAAAACTTACCGGATCGCGATTTTTTTTTTTTTTTTTTAATTTTTTACCGGCTCTCGAGTCAAAAAAAGTTTGCGAACGTAATAATGGGGTCTGATCTACATAATAATGGGGAAAACAACTTTTCCTTATGTATCGCCGCCAAATGATGTCACCAATCTTCTCCGGCTTAAAAGAGTAAGGACAAATCGATAATTATAAGAAATATTGCTAATAAATCCAAAATTTGTTAATTTAGCCATTTGTGATTCAAAAATGATTGCTGGGAGAAGAGAGTTTTGTATCTTCTTTTTGTCTAATACAGTAAAACAAGCGATGTTCTGTGAATCGCATTAGTGACAATACTTGTGCTCCCCTGAATGTTAAACTTTTGTTTTGATTAGAACATGTTGTATGTATATGCTAAATTTGAGAGAAATCTACTTTTATCCATAATTTTAGAAGATTGAAATGTGATAAATATTACGGATGGGAGCACCTGTGTTTACTTCATCCATTTTGTTCATCCCATTTTGTTCATCCATTTCCCAAGCAGTGGTACGCTATATGTTATGGCGGGAAACCTTTCGCTAATTCTCATTCATAATTTTAGAGTAAAATGTGGTAAATTTTACAAAAAAAAAAAAAAGTTTTCGCTGCTTTTTACCTAAAACTTATAGCTGAATAATTATGCGTTAGATGTGAAGGAGAAAAGCCGTTTGCAACTTTTCCCATGATTTAAGAAAATAAAAATGTTTTCAATAGTATGCATTAGATCGTTTTTCTTTTTTCCCGTAATTGAAAAGAAAAGCGTGCTTATGTTTACAGGAAGAAAGAAAAAAGCCTTTTACTATTTTTGTCCGTAAGAGTGGTAAAATGTGCAAGTGAGGAAACTTATGCTGCTTTGTCTAAAATGTAGAAAAGTATAAAATTAGTAAAAGAGCGCAGTTGACTTACAGTCTTTTTGTCCGTAATTGATAATAAAATCGTGCTATGTTTACAGGAGGAAAGAAAAAACCTTTTGCTATTTTTGTTGGTAAAAAAACTGTGCCAAGTGTTATGAGAGGAAACGGGTGCTATTTTGTCCATCATTTCAAAGGGTATAAAACCAGTAAAAGAGCAAAATTTGTTTTAGACTTTCTACATCTCACAGGTGTGCGTCCCACTAAGCAAAAGGATGCTCACATGGTACAGCCTATTTACGGAGCATCCTACTTATCCGAAGCTGTTTTTTCCCTCAAAATTTTCCGAACAGATCTCTGGATGACAACTGAGCATCCGACCGCCGCAGAAAGAGAGAGAGAGAGAGAGGTGAAAGACTGCTTTTACCTACTTTCATTCAAATTCCGCCTCCAGGCTGCAGCGAATACGTGAACGGGAGCAGGCCTCTCACTGACAAACGCGTGTCCGCTAACCAATCTAGAAAAAGAAAACAGCTTCCATTAATAAAGTCCAACCAGTTTGTGAAAGGTTCAATGGAGCAAATTAGACTCCGAGATTCTGCCCTAGGACCTAAGATAGGGATACAATTGTTATATACAGATAAAAATTTTATCAAGACACGAACAATAAGAGCAGAAAGAACTGAATCTACTCTCGTTAACCGCTATATGGAAATTTTGAAATAAATGGACTGATTAGAATGATGCTGATGTAAGTCAAAACGTTAGCAGTTTGAGTTAATGATAGATTTGGGCTCTTCTATATTTCCTTCATTAAGTTGCACAAAAATACTGACGGGGCCCGACTATGATTTTCGAGGACACTGGAAACAAACTTATTTAATTGTAATAGTCTTTGTAGGTACTATTTGACTTTCTTTCAGTAAACTCATCCAAGATTTCATAAAAGTTGATGTACCGATACTATTAAAACCTCTGTGCGTTTCTCAGCGTGTGTGTCTTGTGTGCGTTTGTGCATATGTCTGCATGTATGCAGCCCAATCTCCTCCAGATTGGCAATGTCTATCAGACCAATGCTGGTACAGTTGGATATAGGACATCCGGAGAAAATGATTACTGTCTAAACTGTCAGGAGCAACATCCAGTCCTGAGGATCAGGGCCGCCGAGAATCAAGGCAGGCCCCTTGTCAGTTTAGTCACCCTGTCTCCCTTTAAACTTAATGTATGCTACTCAGTTCCGGAGCCGGACCCATAGTTTCCGACTAGGCTGACATGGGGACGAGCAGGGTGCAGAGTTCCCTAGTAATAATAATAATAATAAATTACCTACATTTAAATGCTAATCCTTGTCTTGAAATTAAAAATGTACACAGTCCTGATTTTTTTTTTTTTGCAGATGTTTTACAAAACCTTCAGTTACTCGAAAATCGTAACTATGTTAGAATGACTAGCACCACTCCCATTATAACAGTGACAAATGAGGCAGTTAGAAACAAAAGGATGTAAGTAGAAAATTTCGAGAAACGTTTAAAATTCTGGTCCTGGGTAGACTTTCATTGGAAAGGTTTTCTAAATTATGCTATTTAGCAGCACCTACCAGAGCTATTAATATTACGAATATCTCTTGCACCAAAACACAGGGCCACCTACCATTTGTACTACTTACAACCCTTGGTGCGTAGCAGGCCTCCTCGTGGTGCACCCTGGATACCGCTAAATCAGCTACCAGCGTCAGAAAGCCCTGAAGCAAACTGCGAGACGTCCCACTGTATCCCAAATTCTCCTCGAGCTGCTGCTGTGGCTGTTTTCAGACTTTTAACAGGACACAATTGTCTAAATGCCTATTTGTACCGTTTTCACCTAACGGATTATGCGACCTGTACTTTATGTAACTCTGGACAAGTCATGGAAACTGTTCATCTGGATGATTGCTCCGCACTAACTAATTTTAATTGTGCTGCCGAGAGATGGTGGAGAGCCCGTGGTTTAATGACCTAATGGTCAATTGACCCGGCATTTGAGAAATAAAATACTTACAATCCTTTGCTTCTCATTGCCTCAAATGGTGTTTAATGTTGAGAAATAATAGTGCAATAGCAGGTTGAGGCGATCTACCTTCCCAGAATTTAGATCTACTAATATTACAGAAAGTTCGACTACAAAATTTTGAGAGTGAACTCTAAACTGTTATTGTTGGATTATAAGCACTACATTTGTGATTCAGGATTTTCCTGCTTTTATTAGCTATTTGTGGGAGGACGTTCAATTGTATTTTTGGAGCATTTATTTTGGAAAACTATTCTACCATTACTGAAGATTCGGCTATCAAATCGGATAAATGGTGAAGCAAACGAGCTGATTGCTTTTTTTAGACGGAACAGATTTGTTGCCCTTTACGGGATTGTGTGCGATTACTCCTGTCTTTTAAAGTGTCCTTTCTCACGGCAACCAAACACTTTGATAGTTTGAAGCCAATTTTATTTTCTCTAAAACTACAACTACTCAAGCGTGTAAAAAGGTAGTTTCTTTTTTGAGAGAAAGACGAAGGGGGAAAAAAACTAAAGATTCACGCCAAGCTTCATTAAATGAGGTCAATAGGCATTAGATGTGAGCAAATAGGCAGCTCTCCGAAAATCTCTGGAACGTAGAGAGTGTTTCGCTTGAGCGGAAGTTTTCTTTTATGAGTGGAACAATTGAAACGGAAATTGGGCTTCGTTGTGGTTCGGCTTCCGTTTTGAAGACCCTTCCGTAATTAGAGTAGATGTCTGCTGGAAAAGAAAATAGTAACGACTCATCAAACTAAGATTTAGCGTTACCTTTCTGTCAGTGGCATTTTAGTTTACATGACGCAAAAGATGTGTGTCTACTTGTCCATACCGCTGTTAGGGAACAGTGATCTGGTCCATACAATTGCACAGAGGGTTTATCAGTACTGGGTATACCTTCCAGATACTTTGGTAGAAAATTTTATTGAATTAAGGGAGGAATTATTAAGAATTATTTTAATAATTGTCGCTTTATTTCATACGAAAGAACTGTGGGAATTTTTCTGCTTATGACACAGGTGCTATTATTACCTCGTTTGGAATGTATAATTCCTTAAGATTCTGCTGAGGTGTGAGTAGGAAGCTCTGCTCTTGAACTTTGTTTCTTTTTAAACTTGCGATTCCTTGACTGTTTTCTTAACAATATTTTTCTTATACGTTTTCAATTTTGATATTCGCTTGTTTATTATTATTGTTATTTTGTTTTAGGTCTCTTAAATACTCATCGTCCTCATGTATTTATCGCCCCCTTGAGAAGCCAAACTGCCCTTTTGGAAACGAACGGGTTGGGAACCACTGTTTCGGTTTATGGTGGCGTAAAAGGAATTTGAGAAATCTAAAAAAAACGTTTGCACAAGTAGCATAGGTAGCTAACGCTCACCCCAAAGTTAATCAAAACCAATTTGTCACAACTTCGATATCTCTATATTGACAAAGCTATTGGACCTTCTGACTACTGAAGCTTGCACTTAGCAACGCACAGGAGCAAGGGTCCCTTGGGACTTTTCTCACGAAAAGTGAAAACTAAAGGACCATACGGAAGTTTTCTATTTTTTATAATTCCTGAACCACTAAACCTTTAATCGAAAATGTGATATAATACTCGCTCTTACGCATGTCAACTCATTAAATTTTATCGCACTATTCACCACTGACATACACCATATGAATGGTGAAAATGGAGTGGTTGACACGTTTTCACACACGTTTTCGTCAAGTATCCTGAAGCTGTTGATTTCGCAGAAATCTCAAGTACATTCTGGTAATTTGGAACTGACGTAACTCGTTGAGGATGATATTTCAATCCTTAAACTTGAAAAAATACTTGTTAATGACCATCTGCTTATTTATTTCGATGTCTCACCTTCAATATCAGGCCCTATATTTTCCTTCGATACCAAAAGAACGTTTATAGTACTGTTCTCGGTCTGAACCTGGAGCAGTAGTGCTCATTGCTCAACCTTTTTACTGAGGACCACTTTGTATCCTTCCGAATTCAAAGCGAGCCAAATACGATGCAAATGAAATTTTCACAACAATTAAATATTTGGGTGAAGTGAGATGAATTCAAAAGTTTTCTTCAATACATTTAATAACAACTATTAACTGATATCGATTCACTTTCACTAGCTGTTCGCGGAACACTTGAAAATTGTTCGTGGACCGTGACCCAGTAGTGGTCCGTGGACCACAGGTTGAAAATCACTGATCTTTAGCATCCCATCCGCTGCTAAATTCCTTTCTGATCCACGTGTTTAGCATAGCATAAAAAATGTTGTATTGCTTGCTAATATATATATATATATATATTCGGTGTCAAAAAGAAAGGATGTCGAAACAAGTGTTTTTACCATATTCACCATTTACAAAACTTAAAGTTCCCAGTACATATTTTGCTCATATTAACATCGATCTGGTAGAGCCATTGCCATCATCGTAAGGACATTATGCCTTATGTATATTACCTGCGCTAGTTTGTGTATATTTAGTTTAACATTCTAATTACAATAAAAGTAAACATGTCAAATCTTCAGGGGGGAATCTGCGATTAACCTTCTTTACTCAGAAGCATGAAAACAGTCAAGATCATCTCCCCCCGTAGATCACCAATTTGTGCCATCTGGAATGTGAGTTTAAAGTATGCTCACTACATTTAATATTTATTTTTGCGTGATTATGGAACGATAGTGCCACCGTCACTTTCCTATTCCTATGAGGTATTTCAATTGGGACAAGCTTACGGTGACATGCAAATGCAAAGGTGTACGAGGAAGGAGTTACAGACAACCCTGAAAATATAAAAATGTGCTTTTTACAAGACTTATAGCGATTAATTTTTATTTCGAAATGAATGCGCCTTTGAGATTCGCTTGATTTATTCATTGGCTTTTAATCTTTCCCTATTGAAAACGCTCGTTTTCCTCATTCCAACCAGCTCTTGATCTGCTTCCCTTTTAAATGAAAGCTACATTTTCCTTATGAATCTTCTCTTATAACTTCTGTTTTTATCTATATTTCAGGTTGGTTTGAGATCCGTCCCAACACGACATGAATAACTTATCAGAGGTAAGTTGTTTCTTGGATTTTTTTTTTTTTTTTTGTGTGTGTATGTGAGGAGGAGGAAATCCATATTTGCATCATGTAGATAACTGCATTTCTTTCAACATTCAGTTACGGTTTCGAAATGCTGCAGGGTAAGTTGGGCTAGATGGAAGCATACTGTATTAAAACAGTGTATTACAACTGTAAATACCTGTCAAAAGTGGCCAATCCCCATGGACATTACAGATTTTAAAATATTTTTCGAATCAAATTATATTATATTGATATATTTATATATAATTATGGCCTCACGCACAAAATTTTGAGCAAAAACACTAACATGTTCTCCAATTTTAAATACTGCGAAAACGCTATGTTTTTGTGTTAAGAGACGTCAACTCTGAAGTAATTTGATGTTCAAACTTTAAAAGGCGAGTTAAGTATTTTGGAAAGAAGAAAAATACTTCCCTTGGTGCTTGAAATGAAGCATAAATTCTCTACAATAAGCAGAATTTTTAAATTTACGTCTCTCCTAGCCAGACTATGTGGGGCTAGGTGTGCATTGTGCCGCTTCACTATAGATATGGGTGGTAGGGGGATCAAGCTGCAGCGAAATGGGATCTGATTACACTTATAATCCAAACATAAACTGAATGAAAAAATGTTCATCGAAAATCCAAAAAATCTGCTTATTGTACTGAATCTAGGCTCCATTTCAAGCACCAAAGGAGACTGTTTTGCTCTCTCTAAGAATATTTAACTGGCCTTTTGAGGTTTGAACATCAAATTTCTTCATAGTTGACATGACGTAATCCAAAATATGACGTTTTTACTGTATTTAGAATTAGAGAACGTTTTAGTGTTTTAGATTGAAATTTTGAAACCATACTTCTAACAGAGGATATTATTTTGTTCGAAAAAGAACTTATAAATGCAATGTATATGGGGATTGGTCACTTCTGGCAGGTATTATATTTCGCTCTGGGGAAAAAAATGCAAAACGAGGCACCCTAGTGAAAACCATAGGTAAAATAGGAAAGATATTTTGAGGGTTTCGCGTGTTTCCTAACTGTTGTGTAGATGTCATCATCGACAGGGCCGCAGAGAGCCAAGGCGGGCTCCTTATCAGTTATGTCACCGGGCCCCTTCCGCCCCCACCCCCCAAAAAAGAAAGAAAAGGGGAAGAAAGAAGAAAAAAGAGGGAAAATGGGACGGGGGGGGGGAGAAAAAAAATCAAAGCTGCTTATTAGAAAACAATTAACTCTAATTTAAGTGCCACAACAGTAAATACCAAAAGAGTACATTTTACTTTATCCTCACGTTTTCTCTTAATCAGAGTTTCCGCTCCCTTTTTTCTTTATTCTTTTCTTGTCTTTCTTTCTTTTTTTTTTTTTTTTCAACACCTGTTAGAACAAAGAAGTTACCACCACAGGTACATAAAATGGCGCATTGCTCTAAATGTTTGTCCAAAAGGTACAACTAGTGCTGTCCTTATTTGAGAAGGGGGCTCATGTTCACATGAGCCCCGTTTTCCCCTACATCATATATCATCCTAAATCTGCAGTCCTTAAGCAAGCACCAAACATGATCTTCATACAAAAAGAAAAAAAAAAATATTTTGAACTTTGGTAAAGTTTGTGAGATCTTCAGCTAAATGGTTCAAAAGCACTTTTTCTAATTAAAAAAAAAATATGTTTTTTTAGTTGACATTGAACAAAAAAAACTTTTAAATGAGTAAAGCCGATTCCGCGTGATTGCAAACCCTACTCCAAATATTTGGTTTGTTGTTGTAAAAATAGTAATGCAATTTTAATATCAATTGTTTTCAAAAATCACTTAAAAAGTAAAATAAATTTCTTTTTTTTTTAAATAAAAGCTTATCTTTTTGACCTATGAAAAATCCACCATTGACATCTGCTCTATAATAACGTGAGTTCCCCAAATATGTTTTCCAACTAGTACGTGCACTGTAAATTTAAGACAGCAAACCTCAAATACGCATTAGTTTTTGTACCAAATATAAATAAATAAATAACCTAAATTGTGCTTTTATCGTCTATTAAATTAAACTTTTTATCATCTCTTATCATTGAATATTTGCAAGAAAATTGGGAAATTAAATTGCACGAGTTTTTAACAAAATGACTCTACTAATCAAGCCATTGAAGAAATATATTTCACATCAATTGATTCTCTTTCAAACGAAAGTCAGGGTGGTCAGATATTTAGAAGAACACATTTTCCTCTTAAATATTTTTAACCATTATGCCGTAAGGCAGGTTCAAGGATTGAGGAAGCTGCTGAAAGGGAAAATGCTGACATTTAGAACTGTCATGTAAAGTCTTATGATAATGCTTCTTGAATGAATGGAAGATATAAAGGATTTCGAGCCTAGATACTGGCAGAAAAAAATTGATTAGTTCATTAGGGTCAGTTCGGGAGAGATTTTTTTTTCTTTGTGATAAAGTATAAAACTTTTGATATCGAGGATTTCACCCAAATTTTGAAACGTTGTTTTTTCTTTCTTTATTTTTTTAAAAACATTTTTCTTTTTTTAAATCGAGTTTCTGTGCTCTATGGCTGATTACTCGTTTTAAAAGTTATAATTATGCAAAATTGCATTCTGTCTTTTCAGATTTTTATTCATACTAAATATTCCACGAATAGAACTAAGAAATCGTAAAAATATCCCACGAAAAGAACTACTAAGTAGTAATACCATTTCAAAGGTTCTATAATACATGAAGTAAACAATAGAAAAAAATGTGCAACACGAAATATGTGCAATTGCATCTTTACTAATAATAAAGCTGAAAGTCTCCGTCTGGATCTCTCTCTGTCAGGATCTCTGTGACGCGCGTAACGCGTTAGACCGTTCAGCGGATTTTCATTAAATTCGGCACAAAATTAGTTTGTAGCTTGGGGGCGTGCACCTCGAAGCGATGTTTCGAAAATTCGATTTTATTCTTTTTCTATTCCAATTTTAAGAACATTTATTTTCCCGAGCAACATTATCATAAGATGGACGAGTAAATGACCAAGTTATCATAAAGTGGAACCGTAACATGGGCAAGCCAATTGGCGAGAAATTCATCATACATTATTTGTAAATATGCGGGCGAACCAAAAGAGTTTTTAATTTTCTACTGCGGGCAAAGTCGTGCGGGTGCCACTAGTTATTAGATAAAATATTCCGTAAAAAAATTGCAATATTAAGGGGGAAAAAAAGGAAAAAGCTATTTATTTCTAAGCAGACAAAATGAAAAGGAAAAACATTCTAAATGAATTTATTTAAAATACCGTTGGAGAAACTCTAAAGTTCGATATAATTTTTAAAATAATCATTCATACTTACCGTTTCTAGGCCTTAAAAGTTAAATAATATTCCCAAAATGAACATAGATAATTATAAGTACATCCAATGGGAGAGAATTTGCTCCCCAAAAAAGGGAAGAAAAAACAAGCACTTTTTTTTCCAAGAAGAGAAACGAGTTTTTTGTTCCTCCCCCCCCCCCCCCCCCCTCAAATTTTGCCTTTATAAATTTCTTCACGTAACGGCAATGTATCATGTAATTCGCTGTTTACCAATCGCAAATGAATGAAAGGAGCTAATGGTAAAGTGAAATCAAAGAGAAATCTTGATTTCTTAAAAAATTCCTTTTTGAATAGTATTCACACTAGAGATACATGAAATGTGTACTTGTAGGAGAAACAGGGTCGTGACAGAAATTTTGGCGCCCGTCACAAATGACTTTTACGGACCCTCTCTATATTGTTTACCCCTTAGCGCCTACTAATATTTCACCCTTCATTTAAAAAAATCTTGGGCCCCCTTCAGGCCCGACCCAACAAGCGTCCCTTCTCCCCCCCCCCCCGTGCACGCCCCTGAGGAGAAACTACGGAGGTTTGATAATAGTGGAGGTTTGCTTACCCTAAGTTTTAAGTATTTGATATTTAACTGACGAGCATTAGGTGACAGCATAATATCAAGTAGAATCAAAAGTTATTACTATTTTTTTTTAGCCGTTTTCACTGTTTTTTTTTTTTTTACTCTTAGTTTGCCATTAGTCACATGTTGAAAGACACTGTCTGCTCTTTACGTGCAATCTAAGTCACATGAAATAATGTAGTTAATTTCAAACACTTCCTATTTATGTGTTACTCTGGTCAAGTTAAACACTTGAAAAGAAATTTGAAGAAATTTGAACTTAAAAGAAATTTGATTTTCTTTTGTTTGCAAACTTTTTAGGATATTCAACCCGTCGTTTAAGTTCCTTAATCTTAGCTATAGTTGGGCAAACCTATCCTAGCAGCTTTGTGAAGGCTACGAAAATCCTTATCACATCGTTATGACGCTGCGAGGTTAGGTTTTCCTCAGTTATACTCTTTTTTTTAGCGTACTTTCCCAGTAAAAGTCAGAGAAAGAAGAAAAAAAGCATGAAAGAAGGCTTAATGCATCTTAAAAATATCCCGAAAAACAAAAAAAAAAAGTCAAAAATAAATAAAATAGTTAGATAAATATTGAAAAATTAAAAATTGGAAAGTAGGGTATTGAGATGGGGAAAAATGTCTGTCGGTCTGTCTGTCTGACCCCCCCCCCCCCCTAATAACTTTTGAATGAATAGTCCGATTCGAACAAACCTTTTTTTGTTCGAAAGATCTCGGCGAGTACACCCCCCTCTTCCTCCCCCCACTTTTTGATTTGAACTATTTTTTGTTCAATTTTGAACAGTTCAAAAAAAACTTAACATTAGCGCCTACGTGGAAATTCAAGGCAATTCCGAACTGTGAGGTGAATTTGCTTCACACAAACTTTGTAGGAAAAAACTTTTGATGAAAAACTTGTATATAAAATATCTTTTTGATTTGAACAATTTTCCGTTCTATTTTGAACAGTTCAAATCCCTTAACATTAGCGCCTACGGGGAAACTGAAAGTCAATGTAGATTCCGTAGTTGAAGGCGGATTTACTTCAAACAAATTTTGTTGGCAACAGCTCTTGACGCCTAACTCTAGACTCCGGCTCCGAGAATTTAGGGGCACCTGACTCCGACTCGACTCCTGTGCCCGATAATTAATCGGACTCCCACTCCCCGACTTCGATACTGACTACGTAGCTTTGGCAAAAATTTATACACGGAGGACAGATGACTGACTGATTTTTGGATATTTGACTCAGACTCCTTTATCCCAAAATGAGATTGACTCCGACTCCGCAGCTACGGTTTAAACGGTGAAATACATATTGTTGATATGACTTGTTTTTATTTTGACGCTAAAGTTTTACTTTAGGCATTCAGTTTTCGGCGAATAAACTCGAAGTCATTCATGTTTCTACATAAAGATATACGCAGACGATTTTTTTTTTTTTTTTTTTGACAATGAAAATTATTTCTTTAAGTTGTCATTTTATTGTTTTTATTTATTTTGGTAATTGCATTAATTCATTAAAAAATTATTTTTGGCAACAGGGGAAAAAGAAACGACTTTTTCTATATGATGTATTTATTTTAATAAGCTTATTAATTTTAATTATTATTTTTTCGTTTTGAAAGCTGTTAAAGATTTTTTTTAATGGAAAAAAGTGTATTAGCTGTTTTGTTTAAAAGGTGCTGCTTTTTTTTTAAAAGATGAGTGAGGAATATTTTATTCCTAGAAATAAGCTTAAAATATTTAAAAAATATATTTGAAACAATTTGCAAATTTTAGCTATTTTTGAGAATATTGATAAGGTACTAAAAAGTAGTATGGGTATATGGGAAAGTAGGCTCGTTTAGTTCTAGACAGAACTTCTTGTATTGTAAATGTATTTTATTGTAAATAGAAAACCTTTTATTTTTTAGTATAAAATCAATAAAATAAGTTCATAGAAAAGCAAAGGTGGCGTAGTAGAAAACGTACCAAATCAAGGATTTTGACAGTTTTTATTATTAAAGCTATAGTTGAAAAGATGCACACTATGGAACAGATAGAGAAAAATTCCCAAAATATTAAGAAAATATTGTGATAATTAGATTTGTCTTCAATTTATCAATCTGAACCAAAAAAAAAAAAAAAATTACTTTTCAAAGACGATTATTTTAAACAATTCCAAACAATTAATGTAATTTTAAAGTTGGAGATTTTTAAGTAACATTTTCAATCAAATCAAGTTTTTTACATTGGTTGCTCAATAAAAGTAAGTGTCTGTACATGAATTTTCTTTATACTTTCCTAGAATATTTGATGCATGTAGCTTCAGTTTTATTTATCTTGAAAAAGCTGTTGCAACCGTGTCCAAAAGTGATGCCATTAAGCTCCCTCATTCAATCATCAGTGGAGACACAGAAAGAGTTACTATGCAAATGAAATTTGACTGTGACACTTTTAATAATCATAATATATATTAATTCAAAATAAATCTTTTTTCAAATGTATGGTATTTCTTGAGATATAACTTTTGTCTGTACCTTGTAATAGGATGTCATTAGACATGCAATTATTTCACCATACATTTTCTAGCTTTTAATCTCTGTGGGCCAAATCTCATTTTTGATAGGTCAGTAGAGAGGTTTGACCCAGTTAGAACTCTCTTGAAAAATCACTAATAAAAAGTTTTGATAGATAATTTAAATGAAAAATAATAATGCAAAAAGGTGTCAGACTTTACAGGCCAGCCACAATAATGACAACTGGATTTTTCTTTTCTTTTTACTGCCAGAAAAAAAAATGAAAAATATTTTTTGCAAAAAAACAGGTCTACCCTCTCTAGTTTCAACTACATTTTTCAGTAACATTGAACTCTATCAAATAGTTTAAGAACGTTTTTGATAAAGCGCCATCTTCATATTATGATGAGCATCAAATTTAAAATTTCAAATATATCCAGCAATGTTCTTCCCAGATTTATAGCCATCACCAAAATTGAGTCTTGTACTACAATCTTCGTGTTATTTTGTTTATCCGTTGTTTTACATTTGAATGGAGATGGATCCATAACACGTCGCGGTTTCTTTTTTTTTTCTTCACAAAATTATGAACCAGCGTTCATCGGAGAAATGCTGCACATTTTGTTATCCAATTAATAGTTGCATATTTAAAGATTTTTTAACCCAAACAGTATTAACATTGGCAAATATCTGAAAATTCGCAATGAGGAAGTAATTTCTTACTTCTTTGCCCTTTCTGCTTCCCCTTTTTAACTGAAACTTTCCCTCCTTTCTCTTCTCCAGACATAACGCTTTCTGAATTCCCAATAACCTCTCTCTCGCGTACGTTTTTCTCTTCTTCAACACCCACGCTTTCGTTTCCCGCCTCAGGGTCAGCAAAGAGAAAGTGACCACAGAGGCTGAATCGAACGCCACTTTTCGTATGAACTATTTTCATGTCTTCGTGTTATGAATGACGCGTTAACTACTGCCCCCGTTTAAAGTTTCCAGAACAGACTGTGCCTCTTAATATTCCTTGTTACCGGTTTAATTGTGTGGATATCACTGGCCTCTTTTTCTGAGCTAACTGTCTCATACCAGAGATCAACAGCTTCAGGATGAATTGAATCTTTTCACGTGTATTGGCACATGCTTTAAATCCAGTCGAAGCGTGTATCGCGAGGAAAAAATCTTCTGCATGTTTAGAAAAAGGTCGTTGGCATTTGTGGGTAATGATTTCAAAAGAAAGAGTGAAAAACAAAAAGAGTAATTGCTAAATTTGTGTTAATTTGTCCATTCAGTCATTGGTTGTGAATTATTCAACTGCCTGCTGGCTTTGAAGAGAGGTTTTTCCAATTATTAAAACGCTTTCTAAAAACACTTGCATTCCTCAGAAAAAATATTTGAATACTAATCATTAACAGTTTTGATTTCATATGAGATCCCAATAAATTCCTACTATTAAAACCTGTGCGTGTCTGTCTGTGTGTGTGTCTGTTAGTGTCTGTAACCCTATCTCGTCCGGACTGTCAATGTCTAACAGGTCATAACTGGATACAGAACATCCGGGGAAAGCCATTCTGTCCTGTCTCACTCCTTAAACCTTTAGGGGCCAACCTTAAGAGGCCAGACATCCAGTTCTGAGTATATGCAGAGGACATTCTCACTTCTGGATGTTTTGAACACATCCAAGGTAAAGCATTAAAATAATCAATTGCTCCCCTTCCTTAGTAGTATAACAATTGTTGAACTTCCTCATTCTTGAACGTTTTTGCTAAGCTCTCAAGGCGACGGAACATTTTTGACCCTGCTCACAAAAGTTGCATCCATCTTTGACAGTGATGGCGACATTATCATGTGTGATACCCGGGGCGGACATTGATGGAACGGTTTAAAAAAAATCTTGTGAACGTGAAGTATGGATTTTGATGCAACATATTCGAATAAACATTAAAAGAAATGTATTAATCCGGAATAATGCTATAAAAATGAATAAATAAATATATAAAAGAAAAAAGTTACACGTATGTGAGCGTGTAACGATGACGCAACTTTTGAAGAACGCGTGTAAGAAAAAAAAAAAAAAAGCATGTAATCCGGACTAATGACCGGATTACATTCATTGGCATTTTTTGCAAATTCTCAGCAATTGTTGCCCAACATCTAGGGGTGAGGCATATTTTCGCTATCTCATATAATTAAAAACAGAGCGTATGTATCTATATGTCCAAGTTTCTCCTCCTGAACGACAGTGAACTGACCCTCGAATCAGGTATCGATGGATTCGTAATTTTTCCGTCTTTATGTTTGGCCATTTAACATAATCCTCGGATAATAATTAGCGGAGATATCAATTGAAAACTATTAATTATGACACTTAGATTTTGACATAAAATCCCTATTTTTCGAAGACTTTCCTCCATTCAAATAATTATTCATTGCTTCATCTCAACTTTCCGCAACAATGCTTTTTTTTAATTTACAGCGTGAAGAAAATCATTAAATAAAAGTTCTGTTGCCATTTTTTTCTCGAATATGAATAAATAAAATTTTTGTTTTTGTTTTGAGGACTTTTCCTGCAATCGGGTGATTTAAAATGTTTCCTTTTTGGATATTTTTCAGCAATCTGCCGCAAAATTTTACTGATTTTGTTTTTTTCGTTCAAGCTTGATTGTTGAACACGTATCACTTGACGTAACTTTTATTTTCGAGACAGACCGTACAAAGTCAGGCGACGCAGCTAGTAATTATAATATTTTTCGCTGAGATCGACGGAGATGCCAATCTTGAATGATATTTGTTGCATTTTACGGTCATTAAAGGTATCGTGAATGACATCGAGAGTGAAGAGGCTATGGCAGTTTGTCAGCTCAAGGAAGCATTTAACGATTCTATCGTGAAAAAAACACATAGCTGTGACTTGCACTTATTTTTCCTGCATGCCTGCAGGTATTAAAGAGCTTGCAGCTCGTGTGTGTCGCTAAGAGTTAAAAATAGTTTTGTGTTTACCATTATTTTTATCTTCTCTTGTATTTTATGCTGTGTGATTTAAGACTTGCACACATTTTGCCACACTTGATCAAAAATGTCAATCCTTTTGCCTCCGAGTCGATTCAAGCTATCACTCGTTGTTGTTGTTGTGTGGTAGCCAGGCTGGGAATTTGGGAGATGCACGGTTTCAGTTTTCCAACTGCACCATAATTTGGTGTGAAGTCCGACTTCCACAGAATACACTTGCCGTAAGGACCCGTTTATAGAGGAGGCAAACATTCACACAGAGAAAGGATAGGGACGAGAGAGAAAGTATTTTCCGTTTTTCACAAGAAGGCACTCGATTCCTCCCTCGTCACGTGGTATCCGATGATTCTATTTCGCTGTTTTCGGCAGAAGGTATATTAGGATTATGGCAGTTTTTAAAATGTAAGAATAACTAAAATGACAAATGACAAGTGAAGCAAGTGATGTAAAGGACACAGACTTTTTTGCACATTAAAATACACGCCCAAGTTAAGGTTGTCTGGTTGTCTTCTTTAAAAGCGCGTGGGTTGCGTACCGATGACCCCCGCGTAAAATGGAACTCTGCGTTCGAGGGGGTGTGGCGAAGTTCCTTCTCCTGAAAAACGGACAATACATCCATGCTCGAGCCGGGATTCGAATCCAGAACCTCCCCATCCGCAGTCAGTCTCCTCTGACCACTAGACAAGGTAGGAAGACTACCACTCGTAAAATTTATCATTAGTTTTCACCAGAAGTTTATCTTAAGTTTATGAAGAATTTAGACTGTATAATAGGCCTACCAAGTTACTAATGGCTGGCGATTGTGTAATGTATTTTATGTGGCGTGGGGGCGATAATTGTTTTTTTTTTTTTTTTTTCGACATGATTAGCTCAGCTCCCTGCATTTTGTTTTAATTTGAATTTACAGAAGCACGTGTGCAAAACATGGTTCAAATGGCTGCATTTTTATTCTCACAAAAGACGAATAAACATAAGTTTTGTGAAAAATGCATGTTTTCTCTGAAAACATTTCATCTCGTAAGTTATCCAGAGTAACAAGCAGAAGTCATGTATTTGAGAACTCTAAATGTAGCAGATACCCTGAACATTAACGTAAACATTTCTTGAGCGTTGAAATACCATAAGAATACTGAATACTCTCTCCGAATTTGTTCTGCTTCGTGTATTTTATTCTGCACTAGTGGATACCCGCACGACTTTGCCCGCAGTAGAAAATTAAAAGGTCATTTGATTAGCCTGTATATTTACAAATAGTGGATGACGAATTTCTCGCCAATTTGCTATGACTATTTTCTCGCCCATATTACAGTTCCACGTTATGAAAATTTGGTAATTTACTCGTCCACGGAATGATAATTTGCTCGGTAAAATGTTCTTAAAATTCGAATATAAAAAGAACAAAATCTAATTTTCAAAAAATCTCTTTGAGGTGCACACTCTCATGTTACAAACTAATTTTGTATGAACGGTCGATTTTCATGAAATAGCTGTGTGCGTTTTCATGAAATCTTTTCATTAATCGCTTTGCGCGTCACAGACATCCAGACAGACAGACTTTGAGCTTTATTATTAGTAAGGATTTTCCTTGTATTGCTGCTGCTGTCCATCAAAACGGTGCTTTCACTAACGTATACCATTTATTTATTTTTAATGTATTCAGGTGGTAAACACAGCTAGGAAAGCTTTCAACCGAGAAGTCACCAAGCCCCTGGATTTTCGAGTAAAGCAACTGAAAGCCTTTCATCAGCTGTTGGAAGAAAATGGCAGTGAATTAGTGTCCGCGCTGCAAAAAGATTTGAAAAAGGTAAAAACCATGAAGCTTTTTTTTTTTTAAATCTCTTTTACTGCTGGTTTTATTTTGCGCTGTTTAGTTCTAGTGCTGTATACTTACGACTGTCGTTTTGTGTTTATTTATGTATCCTCATGAACTCAAGATTGTTTGTAGCTTTTTGACCCAGAAATAACAGAAGTTTCGTGCGACAATTAAGATTTGCATTTAAAAAAGAAAGAAACCTAAAATGTAACTTAAAAAATTCAAGAACCTAAAACTCAAGAAGCTACCCAGAGAAGCTAATCAAATAATTCAATTATTATTAAGCAAATTTTCTTTGATTTAATTGTAATCTGAATGTTGTTCCATTCCTCTATGTTTGTTTTTTGCTCTTTTTTTTTTAAATAAATGGTCTATGTTTTAGGGTAAGTTCCTTGAATGATTTAAACCCAATTTAATATTTAGCACTGGAGAAAAGAGGAGGAATAATTATTCTATAGTAATGGGGGTTCAAAATTAGTTACACCTCTTCACTAAAAATGGGAATTGCAGGTTTCCTATTTGTATTCTAATGCTGAATAACTATTCGGTTTTGCGTGGATTTTTATGGTTTTTCACTATGACTGATGTACAACTGCAAACTGCTGCTCTATTTCAATAAATAGTTAATTTGCAATGAATAAAAGTAAGTTTCCCTTTAAAATAAAAAATAATAATAAAAAAAAAGAATGAAAAGCCCAGAAAAGGAAACATTGTTGTTGAAAAACGTATCAACTCAGATAAGTATAGAAATCTCCTGATTAGGATGAGAAAACCCAGACTGGGAGCACTGAAATACGCGAGGACAAATTAAGTTTCCTTAAACATTGCGTGATTTTAGCAAAGAGCATGCGACATCGTATTTACATCGTAACGATTTCTTCACGAAAATCAAACATGATAACGCCATGAAAGATCATATTAAACAAACAGATAAAATGTTTCAGATTAAAAAAAAGAGTAAACTTTAAATATAGAAGCAGATTCGACTTCTTTGATAAAATCTGATTTATGTTATTTATATTTTTGTTTAGTATTTTCCGTTTATGGTTCCATGTCGACACACAAATGTATTTCCTTGCGTACAACTTGTTTTTCAAATTGTAAGCGATTGAGAGAATCAAGTAGCCATCCGAGTGGGCACTAACTCCACCTATTTAGACGATACAGTACTGTTTAAGCTTTTGGGAGGTACAAAAGAATTGAATTCAGTGTTATATCTTCTGCCCAAATTTTGAAGCAATTAAAATGCTTTTATTTGTATCGATTAATTGAAACATAATTTCAAAAAAAAAGTTACCAACATTCACATTTCACCGTAAGTAGTGTATCTGTGAAATACTTTTGACCCTTCACGTTGTACACAGACCGCTCCTGCCGGAAGCTTAAATGTTCCCTTTCTCTCTACCAATCTTGAATATTGAAATTTCATTTTTGATTTTCAGTTGACTCCATTAGCAGAAATTAAGCAATAACGCAAACCATGGCCCCGCTTAAGCAGAAATTTAGTGGGACCTTGCGCAAAAATATATTATTTTAAATTGTTTTTGTGAAATAGTAGATATCTGGTTCTCCTGTTACAAAAATGATTCGAATAGTAGCATAGAACTCTGTATTGGAGGAATGTGGTGAGCTGTGAACAAGAGCGAAACGGCTAATCCTGCTGTTGGGTTTTTAGACGGTGATTATTAAAATATGAGAGCGTAAATTGAGGGGTGGGGGGGAGCACCAGAAATGTAATTATTTCCCCACGTTGACGACGGTATAGGGCAGTTATCGAATAGAGACAACATTAGGATGTTTCTCAATCACCAACATGGAATGGGCATTTGTTTGACTTTCGTAAGTCTACCGCAATGCCAACATTTGATGTAGATAGAATGCTATTTATCACTTTCTTGGTGCGAAATGTTTGTATATAGCACGAATTGACTTAATTAATCCAATAATAACCATTGCTCCAAAAGAAAGTGAAGATTTGTTATACCTGACAGTGGATAACAGACTAATAATAAGAGTAGACCGAGCTTTCCCAGACTTGCTGATGAAAAAATTGGTTCATGGATACATCATGTGACTGGTGGGAGGCTTGGCGAAAACTTTGGCTGCATGGTTGCTAGATGGCAACATTATCTATAGTTTGGCATTCGACATGTATTTTAAGACGTAATGTGTTTTCATTGTAATTTTTTTTTCAGGTGCAGAGATTGAACTGTTTTTTCTTTTAGTTATGCATTATTTTGACATTAATAATTAGTTTTTGATCACAGTTTTCAGTAACTTTTATTTCATTTGGAACTGCTACATCAGCGTTGGCGTGAACGTAATGGTGTAAACGTTTTGCGTTAACGCAAAAATGTACTAATCGGTATCTTAAATTGAAATTGTAGGTACAAATCTTAACGTTTGTCGATTCTTTTTTGGCGCTTGCATCTTTAATTGCTTAGAGAGTTATTGCAATTGACTATATAAAATGCACAGTACTATCTAAACGAAAAACTCACTATATTAACAAAATTTTTACAAAATAGAATAACAAATTTACAAATTGGACTCCATAAAAGATCATTCGTCTGTGTTCCATCAATTCTATTTATTTTATTTCTCGTGGGCGTTGATCGTCTGCTACGATCAACGCCCGCTGTTGCTAGAATATCCACCAGTCACATGGTTTGGTTTATGAGCAGCAAAAGGGTTGCCATGGCTCGGTCTATTCTTATTATTAGTCTATGGTGGATAAAATATTAGATTGCGGAGCTACTAGTTCATTCGATTATATCCTCTCATCAGGAATACTTCCTTTGGGAGGTCGATGCGATCAGTTTGAAAACATTCCAAATGGAGAATAGAATAGGATCTGCCATTTTGACTTTTCTCTTCTTGTCTTCATATCTTTCATGCTTAATTATTCGAACATAATTTACAGTTGGAACTTTAACGTTTCATCCTAAATTATTGCGAGGTCCACTATTTTAATTAGGTTTTTTGGTTTATGATTTTTACGCCTTTACGATTTTTTAAATCAGCCGGTTTAGTAATAGTATTTTTAACCGGGATCCATTTTTTTTTAAAGTGATAACTTCTTATGGGAGGGTAAACCGATTTGTGACATAACGCGCGTAACGGCGCAACTCTCGTTTGGCATTCCTTTCGCTCGCTCATACGACAGAAACGCGCACTGTCGGGGAAATTTTGTTTCTTTACTCTTAGGGTCAGCTTTAAGCGTTAAGTGATAGTAGAAAAAGTAATGAAACTAATAGAAGATGGATGATCGTCGCAACATAACGCAATATCCTAACGAAAAGCGAGTTTAACAATACGATATAATACCAATAACATTGTAAACAATATATATTCAAAACAGCATTTAATCTTTAAATTTATTTTCAAAACAAAAACATTTTTGCAATTAGTTATACTAAAAATACCTCGCTTCATTTAGGGTTTTGAATTGTGATAAGGTGTACATATTTTAAACGAACTTCATCCCCGCAGACTCCGCAACGCGGAGGTCGGGGACGGCCGAGAAAACAAAAATAATAAATAAACATTTAATTTGTGCATCACAGAATAAAATCTAAACTGACTTTAACTTTAAAACAATCACTAGTTAAAAAGTAAGTTATTTGGGGGGGGGGGGATCCAATTAAGTGTGCGGTTAGGGTCCTTGGTGATTTTTGCGGGGGGGGGGGGCAAAATATAGATCCTAGCCTGATCGTAATAATACGCCAAGTTTATCGTTTCAGATTTAAACTTAACCTTGCGGTTCGTTTATGGTGATAACATTTATTTACAATTAACATTTTAAAACAGTATTAAATCTTTAAATTTATTTTCAAAACAAAAACATTTTTGCGATTAGTTATACTAAAAATATCTCGCTTCATTTAGAGTTTTGAACTGTGAAAAGGTGTACATAATTAGAACGAACTACCGTATTACCCCGCATTTGCCGGCATGCCGCAAAATATGAGTGTCACCAGATTTTCAACAACCCTTTCCTGGTCCTTTCCAGCATGCCGGAAAAAACAAGGTTAAAAAAATCATAACAATTTAATACTATAACAAATATATTTTCAACTTTTTTAAAAAAAATAATATAAGTTCTATACTGGTGTGCTAAGCACATGAGTATAATTCGTATCATGACTTGAAAATGATGATACTAAAATTATTCCATCTTTTTAAACGTATTGTGCAATTAAAGAGTCAAAATATTAGAGTAGGAGGCGTAGCAGCTTATCAGAATGCTCTTGATTGCATCAATATTGTCACTCCAAATTAGTGATGTTCCGGATATCCGTATCCGCGGATATCCGAGGGAAAATAAAGATCTGTATCCGTATCCGTTACTTTTTAGACGGATCATAAACGGATCATTTCTGTTCTAAAATTTTTTAAATATTTAAATTAATGACTCTTAAATTCCGTTTAAATTAGGTTTTATTCTCTATTTAAATTATAAGGTATCATTTCAGAAGCCAATTTGTACCCCCCCCCCCCACCTCCTCGTTGCAGAAGGGAAGGGGAAATAAGTTTTAAAAGTGTGTATCAGTGTGACTTTTTGTGGCATCGTAGCTCCTAAACAGATGATCACCGGAGATATTAATTAAAAACCGACTTAACGTTTTTCACAATTATGGTAGTAAAAATTTACCCTTACGTTAAAAATGTTGGCCCTAATTGAAATAACGAAGTTTTCTGCGTTTGATATTTATTTGAAACTTTCAACTTATATACAGTAGGAGCTATAATCTTGTAAAAATTTTAAATGCAATCCTTAGCCTTTATACGCGTGATTAGTAGCGATTTCATAGTCGGAAGATAAGGAGGAAAAGCTCATTGATTTAAAATTTTTACCTGCTGTCAGTTCATATTTGTTAATAAATGTGTGTTCTGACCCGCGTAATTTAGCTTAATATGAGGTCGGCTCTCAGAGACATGTTTTGTTTTTTTAATTTTTAATTTAATATTAGTTTTCGTTATTGATTTGGGGTTTGTGTTCTTCTTCACTTTTGTTTCTCTCAGCATCCTTCAAAAAAAGTGAGACTAAATTCTCTTTTTACTGTTTGTAAAGGTGTTCCCGGCTCTATATTTTGTCGGTCGGAGTAAGTTCGGTGGAATGGGTCAGCGCTGCATTTATGCTGAAATAAAATGCGAAAAATTATTTCTAGCCTGTCCAGTAGCAGCTTTACACTCTTGCTCCTGTATCCTACATCTACCGAGTAAGCTAGAAATAATTTTTCACATTCCATCTAAGCATCAATGCAGCGCTGGTCCATTCCTTCCAACTCTCCCTCAATTTTAACGGAGATTTCTTTAAAGAGTAAATGATAGTTGTGATTATATTTTTGTCGCAGTTGACATTTTTTGAAGAAACTGCCATTATTCTGACGGGAATACCTTCCGTAACAAATTTTACACTTGGATAGTTAAATGGGGGGGGGGGGGGTGGATTTTGAGATCCGTATCCGTATCCGCGGATCTTGACACTAATGATCCGGATCCGCGGATCTACTTTTTTAACGATCCGGCACATCACTACTCCAAATATAGGATTACATAAGATAAATAAATACCTTTGTGCTGAACAGTAAAGTAAGAAAAACAACGTTAAAAAAAAGCACAAATTTGCCAATTACAGCAGACACGTGTTTCGGCGTTACCGTTGTTTTTCTTACTTTAGGATTACATGTTAATAATGCTACAAGCTTTAATACGACTACACAAAATGATATTGGTAAAATGTGTATAGTAGAATGTCTCAATGAAGCAAAGCAACAAATTATTATTGCCAACATATATGTATCTCCAAACAAAAGTATTTCAAGTATTATTCAATTGATTCATAAACAGCTTTTAAATTATACACAAGAAGGTTCTGCTTTAGTTAATGAAGATTATAATACAATTCCTTTAATTTTAACCGGAGATTTAAATGTTAATTTTGCTTCTTATAGAGCTAAAAATTTAGTATCATTTATACAATCCAAATTACAATTACAAAATGATTAATAAGCCAGAAGAAGCCACTACAAGTCACGGAACTGTATTTGATGCAGACTTTGCGAGATTTTTAGATAACATACAATGCAAAAATTTCGTTGCTTATTACAGCTACAATAAGCCATTTGTTACTTTCGTAGGATTAAATAATGATAATAATTTAATCCTATGAAAGTTATCACTTCTTCCGAGCGTCCCGTGACGCACATTTTTTTTTTTTTTTTTTGTGGTCCATTGCAAGAATTTGAGCATTTAAAGCACGATTTTGACTACGAAGTCAAGGTGATAGCCACAAATTGCTGGATACCAATTTCGTTTCATCGGGAAAAATGTTTTTAGCTCTCACGATAAAGCTGAGAATCCTCGAGAAAACCAAGTATGAAAAGATGCAGAAAAAGCACATTGATGTGGGGTTACCGAAAACGTGGCACTTGCCTACCCCCCCCCCCCCTCGTAATCTGCTACCTGCATATTAGGATTTCAGCACAAATTGTTTTGTGAAAATTTTGGTGGAGGGAAAAAAAAGTTCTTTCCAAGATTGGTTTCTGTCTACGGTCAGGTGTATATGTATGTATTATGTGAATGCGCATCATGTATGTTTCTGATTTGATTATGTCTAATATGTGTATCTCAAGCGTTCTGTTATTCACATAAGATATGACGAAGTTAAGAATTCTACTGGTATGTAAATAACATTTTGCTGCATTATTTCAACGACACAAACGGCGGGAAAAGGAGCTTTATATATATAGATTTTTAACTCTAAACGTCCTTTTTATTGCAGCCTTATCCAGAAGCTCTTTTAGCTGAAGTAGAATCTACAAAGAATCAGATCAAAGGAGCTTTGTTCGACGTTCATAAATGGGTGCAACCAGAAACAGTGAGTTTGCATTGTACAAAATTGATGTTATTGATTTTGCTGATATTTACTCAAAAGTATAAGTTAGTTAAAAGCATATTCTTAAATGAGAAATGATTATAGTGTGTAAAAATAATGAAGCACACCATTAGTCAGAAAGCAGTGATTGCTAATTTAAAACATACTCTCAAAACTCGACTGTAGCTCCTAGAGCCATCATGCAACTTTCTTCTATGTCTCTCATAAATATAGTTCTGATTTTTAAAATTGCCAAAAATCCTCTGTAATATTCTGCGACGAAATGGTGCCAAAAACTAAACGGCACCAGGTTCTTATTTGGGTTCATATGTGTACCAAATTTATTTATCTTACTGTTTTGTTTGCTCCCACGAACAAACATTTTCCGTAAATAGTCGAAACTTTGTTAAAACCCCTCTAAACAACGTAAATATGTCAAAACTTGGAAATTAACAATAATGATAATAATAATAATCAATACTACTATTTTTTTCATTTCTATTTTTTTTTTTTTTTTTTCGTCACTGTCTTCAGAAAATTTTACTTAAGTCGACTATCACCCCTGGACTGCTGCTAACCGCAGTGATTCTCAATATTCTTGGAAGATGATATTTTGTTGTTCGCACTGCTGCAGCGTTGGAGTTGTGGAGTTAGAGTCGGACTGATTTTGGAGTAAAGGCGTCGTAGTTGGTCATTTTTCCTCCGACTCCACAGTCCTAACCCGGATCATTAAAATAATGTTCACCAATATTTTTGAGTTCAAGGAAGGCCATGAGAGTTATTATTCTCAGAAATCAATCGATAATGGGGGGGGGGGGGGAAGCAAAATACGAGGCATGTTTTTAAAGTAAGTACCATTTTGAAATAAAAAAAGAACAGGTACAGATAGAGCAAAGAAATTTATTGCACAAAAATCTACCACCCTTACACTATTTTTCGACATTGCTCCCATGATTTTCCAATCATTTGTCATAGCATGGTACAGGTTTTTGTATACCTATTCGTAGAAAGTTGCCGCCTGTGTAGTCAACTATGGGGTAACATGTTTTCTGAGATCATCACTGATGTTGTGCCATCGACCGCCAAGGAAAGACTTTAGGTGCCGAAACAAATGAAAGTTGCTGCGAGCGAGGTCAGGCAGTTCCGGAGGATGTTCAAAAACTTCCCAGCCAAAACCCTGTAAGAGTCCTCATGGTTGTCGTCACAGGTGGCAATTTTCTACGAATAGGGTATGCAAAAACCTGTACCACGCTTTGACAAATGCTTGGAAATTCTAAGATCAATGTCGAAAAATAGCGCAAGTATGGTAGATTTTTGTTCAATAAATTTCTTTGCTCTATCTGTAGTTGTTCTTTTTTTATTTCAAAACGGTACTTACTTTAAAAACGTGCCTCGTATAATGTCTCGGGCTCTCAGGATAGCTACGGCTTATAAACGCGTTACTTTTTGTTGAACTTTTGCTTTTGCCGTATTACCCCGCATTATCCGGCATACCGCAAAATTCGGAGGTCCCCAGATTTTCAATAACACTTGCCTGGTCCTTTCCGGCATGCCGGAAAAATCGAAGTTAGGAAAAAAAATTAATGCTATGAAATATATATGTTCAGCTTAAAAATGAATATTAGTTGTATGCATGTATTTTTAGTATTAATAAATTGTTTAATTTTGTAAAAGTATTTATTCACAATGTCATTTGCTACTTTAAGAAGAAAAACATTGTTCAATAACGAATAATTTTCTGAAAACTAAATTAAAACTAAGTAAGCAAACATTTAAGCAGTAAGTTACCGCCCCTAAACCAGTGCTTAAAAATTTACCATAGCTATTCAGTAAATAAAAAGAATTAAACATACCTCTCTAAAAGGAACCTAAAATAATTTATTTAAAAAAAAATATGAACAAATCGCAGTAATGATTTCTCCTGATTTGATTACTTTATTGGTATACAATTAAATCCATTAATAATGACCTACCATAAATAACAAGCACACATTATATGCAATACACCTTTTTTTTTTCTTTTTGAAAGAAGGCTACTTTCGAGATTTATTTTTTTCCTTACAGTGGTTTACTTTCTGATCGGAACTGAATGGGGAAATTAACTTTTGTTTTGTTGCAAAATAAACCTCGATTTATCTGACATGCCGGAAAATTCGAATTTCCCAGCATGTTGGTCAATTTCGCTTTTTTCCGGCATGCCGGATAATGCGGGTTAATATGGTGTTTCTGTTGAAACGTGTTACGTTTGTTTTGTTTACTTCCACTCATATGTGAAAGAAGGAAAATCTCGACTTTTATTACTTCTCAAATTCATTTCAATTTCAGACCGAGACGAATATCATCTTGTTATTCGACAAGACGTACATCTTCCCACAACCTTACGGTGTCGTCCTCATCATCGGCGCGTGGAACTATCCATTCTTGTTGGTGGCTGTCCCTCTACTCGGAGCCATTGCCGCTGGAAATTGCGTCATCATCAAACCTTCCGAAAAAGCACCGGCCACTGCAAAAGCGCTCTCCAGTCTCATCCCACAATATTTGGATAAGGTAAGCTTGATTATCTGTCAGGGTAATTATTACAAATACAAATGTGACGACCAGCAACAGGCTTTTGGCCTAGCTAGGCTGGTCCTAGTCAATTTACTTGTCCTCAATGAAGATCAATAGCCCTCTTAAAGCTATCCACCCATTTGCTCATTACCACATCTTCCGGTAAGCTGTTCCAAGTGCCCACAACCCTACTAAAGTAGTAGTTTTTCCTTATTTCCAGGTTAACCTGAGATTTGAAGAGCTTAAGACAATGATCCTTCGTCCTGCTTTCGGTGCAAAAATTTAATCCATTAACATCATTCACTTTGATAAATTTAAACTGAATCATGTCCCCTCTGATTCTCTTTTGCTCCAGGCTATACATATTAAACCTATTAAGTCTGGTATCATAATTTAAATCTGAAAGTCCCCTTACTAGTCTAGTTACCCTTCTTTGAACCCTTTCCAATACACTAATATCACAGAAGCACCTTGATCGTAATTAGTCTGATAATAATCGATTGGTTTGCTTATTTGAATGATTAACTAATTTGAGTGCTCTGCGCAATAATAACACTGCCCCACATGTGCAATTTATGGTACTTATGTAATTATATTATAAACCAATAAAAGGTCTTAGGACGATGATGATCCCAAAATCAAGTGATGAATTTGGATCAGGTAGCCAAAAAGTCACACGTTAAACACCCAGGAAGGATAGTTTCGTTACAGACAGGTAAATATTGGAGAAAGTGGCTTTGAAGGGCTAAGAACACTGAAGATATTTGAAGGAAAATATATTTTCTTTTCATAGAGTAGTAGTATTTGCTTTCTTTATTTTCTTACTATCTAACGTACCTGGAACCACTCGGGTTTTACCTGTATTTGTAAAAGACCTACATCAGACGTACTCTACGCTTTTGTCGGGAGATTTTAAACTTTGTACAGATTTTATTTGGTGATTGCAGATTGGTAGAATTTTTAACTGGGCTTTTTGCGTAATTTGAGTTTATAAATAACGGAAATTCTTTCTTACAGAAAAGCTCAATTTTTAGCAATTTTACGTCTTTTAAAAACTCTAGTAGTTTAGAGCAGTTTATATTTAAAAAATCTGAAGGTCTAATTTTGTGAAGATCCAACGTACATCGTGGATTTGAGCTTGGAACGTCAACATACACAAACGTACTTATACGGTGAGGCAGTGGTTCGAGTTTCCCAGTTTGTAAATCAAAAACTTTTTTTAATTTTCTTGCTGTTTCAACTTTCGGAGCAAGTTTATACAATCCAATCCTCATCTTAGATTTTGATTTTTCGCTACAGCTTTTGCTCCGTTGTTGGTAAAAATTACTTCTGATGTACTTCTAGCAGCCAAGAATATTTCTGTTAACTCGGATGCGACCTACGGTGCCTTTATTGTGAGAAAATGAACTGGGCCTTTCTTTACAGGACTGCTTTCATGTCGTAACTGGAGGAGTTCCAGAGACAACAGCTCTTTTGAACGAAAGGTTCGATTACATATTCTACACAGGTTCTCCCGCTGTTGGGAAAAAGATTCGAGAAGCGTCAAACAAATACCTCACACCATGCACACTAGAATTAGGAGGCAAATGGTGAGTCCAGCTTTACTTTCTTTTATATCCAATGTATACAGCACAAAGTACAATAGATGTTTGATACGCATCGATATTATAGGACGAGGTTTTTCCATGTGTAAACTCTTAATTTTCCTAAAGGAGTCACAGCTTTGAGAAATTCTTAAGCTCATGATCTAACACATTAAGTACTACTATGGTAACCAAATCGAGTGCTAGAAAAATCAACTCCTATTACATACGAATGAACAATGTGCAACGCGGCTAGGAACAAATTTTATAATAACTGTGCTCACGAGTTTAAAAGTTGCAAAGTACCTCTTTTTCTGAGCAAGACAGATAAGACATATGCAACAAAAACCGCAAAACGATGTTTTTTGCTATTTTTGTCATATTGTCCGATTTTTTTTTTTGCAGTAAACAAGGGTTTTTTAATTGACCCAAAATGCGTGTTAGTACTTTCTCATTGCTACTTTGTGCCGTACTATTGTATTTTTTCAAGTGTATCAAAGGCATATAAGGTCACTATTTAAAATTGACGCTGATCGCCTTGTCTAATGGTCATCGAAGTATGACTGCGGATAGGGGGGGCTGCTGCATGGGTTCGAATCTCGGCCCGGACATGGATGTACTTTCTTTCTCCTCTCCTTGTCCTTTCTTCGTGTGGATGTGTTGTTGTGCTGTGAATGGTTGCCTATCCTATAAAAGAGTCCTTATGCCATGTGTGTATTGTGGAAGTCGGACTTCACATCAAATTACGGTACAGTTGGAAAAGTGAGGTTGCGTACCCCAAATCACCAGCCTAGCTGGCACAAGACAACAACTTTTAAAATCGACGCATGTTTGTTATGCTAGCAGGCAGAAGTATTTTTCTTTAGTAACACTCTTTCCTTCAACAAATAAGGAAAATGTCTCTAATCTGAGATATTTTAAGATGAGTCAGAGCATATCTTATACGCGTTTACTTCAAGGAAACGAAAGTAAGGCTTTGCTATGGATATCGTAAATTCGGAACTGAAGTAGGAAGCGGTGTGAACCTCGGGTAAATGTTTCTTTTCCAAAAGAATAAGCATTGAACAAAGATAAGAAACATTTGCGCAAGAATCAAAACCAACAAAGTATATGTTCAAATAAAACGTGTTACACATAGAATAAACATTGTTTTAAGACAAGAGACAAGTCGTTTTAAAATGGACTATAAGGGGTATCGACGAACTGAAACTGGGGGGAGGGGGTGGAACCTTGTGATGGGAATGTTATTCTTTGGAAAACAAACGGAAAACTTGCTGCTTTGTTCCTATTTAGAGGTTTTACTTAATATTTGCTTAAAACTACTAAGTAAAACCTCGAAATAGCGGGCGAACACTTCGAGACCTGTTAGTTCACTATTTGAATGCATCCGTTATTCAGAAGTTGTTGGAAAGATTTAAAAATACCTTAAATAAAAAGAAAATAAGATGTATAGTAGTGATTTAGTTTCCTTTCTAAATAAGGTACTTCCTGAAGTTCCTGAGACCACGCACCTTGCAAGAAATATACATTTCTACCATTGAAATTTAGAAAGAAAAAAAAAGCAGGAGTGAATAAGGATATAATGTACAAAAAAGTTACTTGAATCAGCAAGCAAATATCAGGACCTAATAGGGAGAAAGTTACCCTTTTCTAGTAATCGGTGCATGTACTAACAAGGTCTCCCTCACACATTATTTGCTAAGCTTTACCAAAGGTGCCCCCCCCCCCCAGGAAGAATGGCGCACCAACCTAAATGCGGTGAAGACCCCCAAATGCAAGAGCCCTCCCCTCCCAAAAAGAGAAAAATACCCCCCCCCCACACATAAAAATGTTTTTCAATGGCGCAATCTGCGCCATGACTCCCCTTAGGTGGGCACCCCTGGCTTTACGATATTTCTTGTAAAGGGTTTTTTTTATAGCATAATCAGGGGTGCCCACCTAGGGGAGAGGGTGGGTCATGGCGCAGGACTGCGCTATTGAAATTTTTAGAGGAAATGGGGGGGGGGGGGGTTGAGAAGTATTTTTCTCATTTTTAGGGAGAGGGTTTTTGCTTTTTTGGGGGGGGGGGGAGGTGGGTCTTCGTGATATTTAGGGGGGTGAGCCTTTGATCTTCGTGGGTGGGAACCTTTGGCATAATCTCTTATTTATAAGTAATATTACAACAGTCGGATGCACCGAAGTTCTCGATAATTAACAGGGAAATAGTTTGTCTCGTGTTTACAAACTTGCCGCTGACATTGTTTTCTTAAGGAGAAAATCAAGTTTTCTCCCGTCTTCTCGATTCTCAAAGCATAGCTGAAAAACTCCAGAACAAACCACAGCTATAGCTCAAAACCGACTCAAGAAGACAAAACGATGAAGGCGCTATTCTCTGGTACAAAGAGAAGTCGGCTACGGAGTTGGTTGAGGGTTGAGTGACGAGTGTATATGAGGCAGTGAGAATCAAAGGTATGTAAGTGCCAAAATTAAAAAAAAAAAGTTGATAATCAGTACAAATAGTAGGATAACCTCTCCTGCTTTCTGGCAAGAGATTGTACCAGTGGGTGCTGCTGTACAGCGTGATTTAGAAAAAAAAATCAATGAAAGCCTACCTAGGGTGTAAGAACTTTATGTGCGAGCGTTTTCATCGAAACCTTAAAAAATCCACTTACATCCCTTTGCCACTGCCTCATATCGTCGCCTCAGAATAACAGTAAGATATCTTAGTGTTGTTTCTGGGATTAGATAGCTTACTGTTGCTCTTAGGCGATGATATATAAAGTCAATGAGGGGTTATAATTTTTTAATTTTGCCAATAATTTGAACATCTTTCATACAAAAATTGGTATAATTCTCAGAAAATGCATGTACGCAATTACCTTTTGCTTACGTTTACAGAAAAATCTTCGGTCTCAATGTCGCCCCCATGAAGTTCCAAATCCCGAGAACAAAATGTCTCCTGGTACTGATGTTGTAACAGAATCAACTCAAAATGTTAAAATGTTTATATAACTCCGTTAATTTACTTAAAGATATTATCTAGATTATTCTAAGAAGGGTCGATAACTACAAAGCTGGGGGAATTAATTCCAAATGAATTACTTGATTGTTAAACTTAAACAGAATCTTGTTTTACTTAAGTTGCATTTTTTTTTTCTTCTGATTTTCAGTCCTGTGTACATAGACGATGAAGTGGACATCGAACTGGCCGCAAAACGAATCATATGGGGGAAAATGCTCAATTTGGGTCAGACCTGTGTCGCTCCCGACTACATTCTTTGCTCGAAAAAGACCGAGGAACGATTCATCGAACTTGCGAAGAAAGTTCTGCTTGAATTCTTCGGAGCCGAACCCGAAAATTCCCCGGACTTGTCCAGGATAGTAAACGAAGAGCATTTCGAGTAAGTATTATTTTTGAACCCATTTACATTAACAAAAGGTCTGCTCATTGGAGGTACATTTTGAAATTCCAATAGAGCATGGGTCTTCAAACTTCGTGCCGTAGGAAATGGTGAGGGTTGCTGCGAAGTGTCCGTGGTATCAATATACAAAATGTAAGGTGAGTGCGCTAAATAACGCCTATTTGACCCGTAAGGAATTCCTCCATTTTTTGATACAGTGTAACAAAAATTTACTCGATCCTTTTTCATCATCATCAAAAAGCATGATTGATGGTAAAGCGCTATCAACAAGCTCTTTTTAACTACCAGGCAAAAGTGCAACAGTGTAGCAAAAGTTGTTGCAGAAGAGTGATGTCAAAAGCAACTGATCTTATTTTGAGGTAAATTTTGTTTCTACATGGCTCCCTGAAGTTAAAAAAAAAAAAAGTTGCATATTTTACTTGAAACCTAAATTATGCAGTTGACGAATTCAAAAAGAAAATGTTGTGTGCCATCATTTTTTATCAAGATTTGACATTATATATGATGCCGTATTTGTAGGTAAACAAGTCGCTAAAGTATTGGTTTCCTAGAAGCGAATCGCCGACCTTCGGCGTCGTTTATCGCCGAGAGGAAAAGTTGATTCTTCTGCGCATGCGCGCCCGAGCGAAATCCACGTCGTGAGTGGCCACGCCGGAATCACTTGACGTTGATTTCAGCGTCACGCCGAGTCGCGACGCGAAAGCTCGGTGATTTCGCTTCTAGGAAACCAAGGTTTAACAGAAAAACAAAATGGAGAAGGGATAGCGCGTTTGATGTTCAGGGTCTTAAAGTGGTGAAATTAGAGAAAGGAGATTTTGTTTTCTTTTTGTTGTTTTAAACTTTTATTTTTTTGTACTTTTGAATAGTCATTTCTTTGCGTTTCTGGGTTAGCTTTTATCTGTGTCATTTTGCATACGTGAATATTTTTCAAGAACCCCGTATTCCATAGATTACACCTCAGCAGAATCATTTCCCTCCTGATTTCATAATAAGGTCTCTCAAAGTTACATGAAATACACCGCCAGCTCAGTCATTCCATCCGAGGACTGCAGTTTCGTGCTTTACTGAAAAAATCTCTTAAAGTTGTTTTGCTGTATTTTTGTACTGTAAATTAAATGTTATTTCAATTCATAATAAACTTAGTTCATTTAGTTACAAGATCATTTAAGATGTTTGACTTAACGTTCATTATATCTCGGATTGTAAATAAAAAAGGTCTTTTTTATATCCTTGAAAACTTTTTCTCACAATTATTTCAAAACTTAAAATTGCAACTTTGTAAATAATATTGAATGTGTATGAAATTCACAAGATGTCTACGAATTGGTGTAATACGAGTTGTTTAATGTTGATGAAGTAGCATTAGGCAGTGTTTTATTTCTCAAAAGCGTTTTCTTTTTCCCTTACCTTTTATAGGCGAATCATCAAGTTCCTAAATTGTGGAAAAATTGCCGTAGGAGGCGATTATGATCCCAAAGAAAAATACATCGCGCCAACAATTCTAACAGACATCAAAGAGAGTGATTCCGTCATGCAGGAAGAGGTAGGACTTTTGCAGCAAGTATAATTATACAATTGCTACTCAACATGATGATTTTGTGCTTTTTTATAATCAAATATGGCGTGAATCACTCCCTCTTACTCCGATCTTTTTTTTTTCTTGCCAATGAACTTTTTATAAAACGAAAGAGGTCTGGATATCGCGTATAACGGCTTATGTGTGTGTGAGCGTGTGAAATCGTAGCTTATCTTGCGGAAAGAAATAATTATTCTGGAAGGAAAATAGAAAATGTTAAATACAAGAATTTTCAGCTTGACTTACTGATGATTTATTTGGGAAAGCAATTTACAAATCGTACTTGTTTCTTTGTACATGCTTCTAAAACTCATACCATCTTTCACCAGTTAATTTTTAGGTAAAAAATGAATCTTGGACTCCAAAACTGAACATTTATTTTTCATCCGTTTAATATTTTTAAATATTATCCATTATTATTTTTAATTATTATACTATTTTGTAAATAATCAATTAATTTTTAGTTGCGATCATCATATTAGTCTTATATTTGTTTTGTAATTTTATTTGGTTTGTATCGGGCTGGTTGAGTGGATTTGGTGAGGCATGGTTAAAAAAGGTTGGGAACCGCTTCCTTAGATGGTGATCATACCCAAAGCAAAAACATAACGATAGGTTTTCCATCATAATGTGAAAACTATAGAGATTTCCTTAGCTTTCAGAAAAAGGTGTAAACTTCCCCCTTACTCATGTTTGTATCCGTTTTAATAAATTTTTCATGCTTTCTAGGAGAAAAAAAAAACCTTGTTACCGTCCGTCACAGATTATGAGTATTTGGCTACTAACTAATTTATGGTGTTAGGTTTTAACTTTTGTCTTGCACTGTAGTGATCCATGTAATTCGGGTTGCTTAATCACTGCTCCTTTTCAACTTCAAGCTTTTTTTAGATATTTGGTCCCGTTTTGCCGATTCTCCGAGCCACCACGCCAGATGAAGCCATCAAGTTCATCAACAAGAGGTGAGATTTCTTGATACGGTGGAGTCCTCACAATCAGAAGAGATTAGGAGCATACTTTAAAAATAAAATTAAATTACTTAACAGCGCATAATTAAATGAATATTTCTAATTCAATTACGTAGTTCATTACATGAGGTCTAGCCAGGTATAACCAAATCGCGATCCGAAATGAGTAATAAAAGAGCGAAACAAAGTCTAATATGTTAGCTTAAAATGAGCTTGAAAACCTAAGTTATAATGAACTTATTCTTGGGGGCTCTGTAATATTGAGTGGGAGGGTGGGTTGCCACCGCTATTGGAGTGAAAACCCCTACTATATCAGTAAGCTAATACAATTCTTTCATGCGTTGGAGGTGTTTAGAGTTAGAGGCATTAGAGAGAAGTGTTCCTCTTTTCGAGAAAAGTACTGATGTAGTTCAATGATGTTTCAAACTGATGTAGTTCAATGCATTATCTAACTTTGACATTTTTTGCAAATTTCGTAATGTACTTCTATGCTTTATATGTTACTTAGTATCATAGCGCATTTATTGCTTAGCACCCTAGATTAAAATGTGCCCTAACTTTAGCTTCGGTTTAGACGGACCTTCGGGACTCTACCTTATCGTGTTTCTATTAAGAAAGCGAAATCAAAGATAAAACATTTACGCTTCAAAACATCGATGTTTCGAACCATCGAAACATAGATTCGACTGGAATCTATATTTCGATTGTCAAACAGATTTTAAACTCTGACAGATGTTCCACGGGGAAGGGTCATGAGAGTGACCGTGCTTATTGATTGATTACTAACCTTTTGAGCTGTCAAACTTGAGTCAAGAATTAATAAATTTATTGTCATCAAATTAAATAATAAATGATTCAAATTAAATGAATATATAACTGCATTACACGCATTTATTTAAAGTAAAGAAAATATTTTAAAAGTTATAATGAAGTAGAATAATTGCACTGAGCTGAAAATATCCAATCCTTTCCTTGAAATTTAATAGAAACTTATCACATTGTCAGTATCTCTACAGATGCCTTTGCTATATTGTTTTCACTCAATCTTTTTTTAGGGAGAAACCACTAACTCTGTATCTGTTCTCGTCAAATAAAAATGTACTCGATCAATTCCTGATGTCCACGTCGAGTGGAAGTATGTGCGTCAACGACACCGTGGTTCATCTTTCAGGTAAGATTTTGTGACCAAAAGACAATTTGGTTTTCAGTCTTAAGCCTAACAGGTATTCAATATCGCCATTTAAGACAAAAAAAAAAAGAAGAAGAAATCGTATCAATGTTTAAATTCCTGGTGACAGTCGTTGAAGTAACTGTCAACGCCTTCCAGATTTCATCGTGGGACGTACAAAGCTTCTGCAAGGGGGAAAGGCAGGTTTTGTACCGATTACCACAAAATCTTTGACTCCGCTTTTCTGCACATGTGATTGGCTTTACATAATTTGAGTCATCATGTGCTATCATGTTTACCAATTGCGTAGAATTTTTTTCTTTTTCATCATTCAGAGAATAGCCCGGTCAATTTAGACATAAAAATAGTGATCAAATAACAAAAATTCCGGGAAAGCTAAATTTTTGTAGAGACCTTGGATTTAACATTACAAATAAAGTGCCAAAAGTCCCCGTCGATCCCATGTGCGCTAAAAAAGTTATTCGGGGTCAAAGGTCAAAATTTTAGGTTTTTGGATTTTTCTCAAAAACGGTAAGTTTTATCGAAAAGTACCTCAGACCAAAGTTGTAGATCTCAAAATTCTCTATAAAAATGGTCCTTATGATTTTTATCTCCAAAACCAAACCATTTCCCAGATATTGCGTACTCTCAAAAGACAGCCAGTCACTTACAGAATTCCCTCTACTCGCATGGCCTTGAATAACATCTGGCTATTCTAATCCGTGTGGCATCGTTCACGTACTCGGAGATGCCCAACCCACTAAGGGCATGGGCGCAGCCCTCAATATCGTGGAACCCCCCCCCCCCTCAAAAACAAGAGTCTTCTCCAAAAATTGAGAAAAATACCCCTCTAAACAACCCCCCCCCCTTAAATGTTTTTTGAGCTCTCAAACTGTAACCACATTTCATACAATAAAACATAGTTTGCCTGGCGAGTCGCATTAGTATCTGATATTCCTTTTTTAAGAAGATGATCCGAGTTTACCCACTTCTGCTTATCAAAGAACTCAAATTAAAATCTGGAATTGCAAATTTTCGCTGTACAATCGAATTCTTCAAACTTGTCATCGTATTATGTTTGGATCATCAGCTCTTGTTCTGCAAACTGGTTACTTTGAGAATCCAAAAAATATAACACTATGTATTGCGGATGACCATCAGAGAACTTGTTTCGAGACGGATTACGACGACCAGTTCGAAGATGGACAAAGAACATTTACAATTCCAGATTTCAATTTTGAAGCTGAGAGAATACTATGAGCTCATTGATAAGCACAACTGGTAAAACTCGGCAGCTCCCTCTTTCAAAAAGGGGACTTTCGATAAAACTTTGAAAGAAATTGCTTGATAGCGTACCTACTGAGTAGTATGGCTTTCAAAACCTCACATGTCATACTAAAGCAGCGAGACGATAGGTAAAATAACAGAAAGAAGTGTCAGGTACAGTTTGTTGTCTAACCAAAAGAGATGGATTTATTCAATTCAGATTAGAATCTAGAAATATTAAGCCACAATACCATCAAGCCACAATTTCAATCAAGACCGAAAATTATGAGAAGCAAAATAGTTCAACTCGCACGCCAAACTTATGTTTTATTGTAATCAATGTGGTTACAGTTTGAGGGCTCAAAACCCATTAAAGTTTCTTTAGCTACGTCTTTTGTTTTAAAGGGTGACTTATGTGGGCTGTTGCAAGCAACATTAATATTTTAAAATTTTTATACTTAACCTTTGTTCTCTATCATAGGTAAATTTGACATTTTGAGCCAAAGTTATAGGCTAAGTGAAGAATTAACATTTTTTTTACTAGATAAGAAATGCTTCTATTGCTCTTTTTTTCCGTATCTATGTAAGAATTAATTAATATGAAAGCAAACTTTTACAAATCATAACTTCTAATGTTTTTTCTCTAGGTACGGAGCAACACTGTGTTAATCAATTCTGACACTATATTGGTCAAATTCAAGATTCAACGCATGTGTGGAACTTTAAAATAGTTTATTATTAAAATGATCTAATGCAATGTGTAATCTACACAAAAAGCCTGCTCTTAAGAGCGATAACATCAAATTTATCAAATTTTGATACTTGATGAAATTATTGTAACTTTTTCCAGTTTTTATGCATTTATGATCAACTTCAAGACGGAGCGACACCTCAAGATATTTTTTGCGGTCGAAATCCTTTTGCATAACCAAATATCTTTACAAAAGGCAACTTTTCCGGGTTATTACTTAGCGTTTATCAGATTTTGATTTTTTTCAATCCACCCTAATGAAGATATCCAGTACTTCAAAAGTAAGTCCACCTCGTACTAGAGTGGTATTAAGTGAAAATGTATCCAGCTTTTGTTGTAAAAAACACTGCTTATTTTGTGGTGAGGAAGCGGATGAAGAGGCTGAAAAGAACAAAACCCAGAATTATCGCAGAAAATTCTTAAATTTTCTACACTTGCATTCAAAGAATCCCTTTTACAATTAGCTAAAGATCGTTCGGAGGTGTACCAAGAGCTGCCCTTGCACGTTTTAATGTTGAGTATGATTTAGTCGCTGCTTTATGAATATTTCTGCGATAATTCTGCGCTTTCTTCTTCTCAGCCTCTTCATCCGTTTCACAGCCACAAAATAAGCAGTGTTTTTGAAAACAAAAGCTGGATTCAAATTCACTTAATCGCGCTACAGTACGAGCAGGACTTACTTTTGAAGTATTTGGCCTTGGAATTAAATCCTCACGTTGCTGCAGAGATTGAACTTTTCCGGGTGTATGATTTTCTGCAATCCACGCGAATTGTAACGGACTTTTGACTTCTTAAACAATCAGCATTCTTATAACTTCTCCCGACACTTGCATCGATTAAAGTTGGCATTCCACGACTGCCCAGCACAACAGTTTCACCTTCAGTCAAAAATTTGTTGCCAATAAAGCAAAATTGTGACATTTTTCTTAAATATTGATCGGCACAAAAAATAGACGCTTGTAATAAATACGTTTATTCACTCGAATTGCACGTTTAACTCTAAAAGAAGCATGTACGTCAGCCCACCTAGAAGGGGTCATGGCCCAGACTGCGCCATCGAAATTTTTAGGGGGATTGTTTTGAGGGGTATTTTTCTCAGTTTTTCGAGGGTTGCTCTTGCTTTTGAGGGGGGCTCCACGATATTGAGGGGTGCGCCCATGCCCTTAGTGGGTTGGGCACCTCCGGGTACGTGAACGATGCCACACGGATTAAGCCAGATGTTATTCAAGGGTCATGCGAGTAGAGGGGATTCTGTAAGTGGCTGGCTGTCTTTTGAGAGTACGCAATATCTGGGAAATGGTTTGGTTTTGGAGATAAAAATCATAAGGACCATTTTTATAGAGAATTTTGAGATCTACAACTTTGGTCTGAGGTACTTTTCGATAAAATTTCCCGTTTTTGAGAAAAATCCAAAACACCTAAAATTTTGACCTTTGACCCCGAATAACTTTTTTAGCGCACATGGGATCGACGGGGACTTTTGGCGCTTTATTTGTAATGCTAAACCCAAGGTCTCTACAAAAATTTAGCTTTCCCGGAATTTTTGTTATTTCCATTGTCTAAATTGACCGGACTAGAAGTGAAGTTGAAGCGCATATCTATTGGTCCAACACACGAAATAGTGGAGGTGTAAAGCAAATTGTTGAACTCGAATTCAAAGGGTCTTCAGAAAACTGGCATCGCAGATTGATTTATCGAGTGGCTCACATAGCACACCCGCAACCCCCGCCGCGCAATCGGTGCAAGAAGAATGAGGGCACACGCTTTGAAAAAAAAATTAAGAAAGAAAAAACACTTAAAATTAAAAAAAAACTTATAGGGAGGGGTGCATTTTAAAAATCTTTTAGGAAAATTAGTAGGGGGATTCATCGAAATCTATGTACGCTACTGGATTAATCATATGTAACTTCTCACAGAGCTCTGAAGAAATTGGAGTTTCACACTTATCGTGTTAGCATAATTCACGGATTGAAAGCTCCTGATCAAATTAAACGATTAAGAGGCTCATGGCTGATTCAACTCTATTTTGTTCGATTTGATCGAATTCTATCTACCAGTAGCGTAGCGAAAAATTTCCTTCTGGTTGAGACAAAGGAGATGTTTAGCTGCTAAATTGGTAGGTTGCAATTGATCGTATTCGATTCGATTGAGTTTTGTTAGAGTTGAATAAGCACGTAAGTTATTGTCGGTTTCTAAGGACATTTATTGATGGAAATGGAACTGAACTATGTTTTCTTTACAGATGATGCTTGATTATTTCATCTCACAGACTATATTAGTATATTCAGAGTACAAGAATTTGGTCCACCGAAAATCCACGCGTTAATCAAGAAAAGATTTTGCATTCGGCAAAAATTCCTAATCCTGGGAAGAATCCAACTTGTCCACGCTGCAAACAAAAACCTGTCAGTGTGCATTGGGAAACGAAAATAAGAATGGCGTGTCATTCCGAAAAGCATAGTATTGCCAACAAGCTAAATAATTTGTATTTAAGATTAATAATACTTTTTAAGCAAAATACCTTGTTACGAATTGCGTGACTTTCGGATCAATCTAGAATATAGGCTTGTTTACGTTGACCAAAAAGCTGGCTCAATACAGTACACGCCACTAATAAAATCACTGGATTATAAAATCAGCCGCTTTTTAAAATCAAATCTGGAAGAACAGAATCATTGCAATACCAAAACATGTTAAAACTATCTTTTTATAAAATCACAATCGCCGTTTTATAAAATCAAACTTTTGAACATCATACGTTAAAAATTGTTAAAGCGCCACCGAGAAGTGAAGGAATCGGTTTCAGAAGATGAGAATATCTCAGAGTCAAATTTGCCTCTTCATTTTCAATAGATGTCAGAAAAGAGCTTGATAATGTACGATGCACTTTAGAACAAAGAAGAAAATATAATGTTGAACGTTACAAAACACTTTGTAAACTCTCAAACGATATTGAATCTTGGCTTTCCCAATTCTGTTAAGAAAACAACAATGCACCTACATTTTAAGATCCTTGTGCAAATAATTATAAAAATAATTTACCTCATGTTTAGCTAAAATGATAACTGTATCCTTAAATACTTAAAACAGAAATAAATGAAGTAATTCAATTCATTTTTAGAGTATTTAAACTTAAAAACCTTCCATTTTTTTGAATGCCGGTTAATAAAATCCCACCAAAAACATTCTGTAAAAAACTAGCCAAGTCTCGATGGAGCTGTTTGTTTATCTCTAAAAAGTAATGAAATCTAGACAAAGTTATGACAAGTCGAAGGTTCCTTACTGCGATTTCTTTATTGTTATAGTTAATGTTGTGTGACTTGGCCGTTAAACATTCTTTATACGTTAGTGGGTACAGGTCAATTTTGTTTACACGTTTTCCAAGTGGCAATTTTCCATCGTCAATGGGTAGCGGTTCTGGCGACAGATTGGTGCAATCGTGTCATGGAGCACCTGGTTTTATACCCTTGTGTACCCTTTAACGGCCAAGTCACACAACATTAACTATAACAATAAAGAAATCGCAGTAAGGAACCTTCGACTTGTCATAAGATTTCATTACTTTTTAGAAATAAACAAACAACTTCATCGAGACTTGGCTAGTTTTTTACAGAATGTTTTTGGTGGGATTTCACTTCTTTTTGTAGAAACATTTAATTTGTGTAATATTCGACTAGACTAAAGTTAGGCTAAATTAAATTAGAAGATGTGTCCCACTACGCTGGACTTTTGCAATGACAGTCGATTTTTTTATGCACCAATAGTAGAAGGGGGCATTACCATATCTCTAATACAGCTGAGACCAGCTGAGGGTTCTTCATTAGATACTTCAGACTTTCGATTTTTGACATCAAATGAAGCGGCCAACCAAGTTGAATATTTTTTGTAAAGGCGGTATGTCGATCTCTAATAGTTTGGTCTAATAGCCAGATCTTCGTTTATCCTAGTTTTTATAGTTTTCCCTTTATGTGTCCATTAAACCCTAACTCTGTACCAAATTTCACCTCTCTGAGTTTATGGGAAGTACTAGTTCTATTTTGATGATCATGAGTGAGTGAGTGAGTGTCATAAATGCGAAACTTTGCTTTTGCTTAACTTCGGAACTAAATGACCTACAGACTTGAAATTTCGGATTTTAAGTATGTGATTATAGCTTACTGGATGACGAAAATTTCTGCGTTCTGGTCTCATCAGAAGGTTCTCAAATAGGGACCTGAAAATGCGGCGAAATGGTTCCAGTAAAGGATGGTACGGCAGTGTTTGCTTCGCGCTCGACTTGGCGGGGGCACTGCCGTGCCCCCCGATCAGCCGCTTTATAAAATCAAATGTCCACAGAACGAATGTGATTTTAATAAGCGGCGGGCTCTGTACAGATATTTTCAGGAGAAAAAGCGGATCATTGTAAGTTTTTTTTCTCAGCATGCTTCTTAACAGAAAGAAAGCGGGTAACTTCACGGGTAGAGTTGGGTAACTACTGGTTGCAATGTGAACGGGTATATTGCAATTCCTTACTTCATGCATTTAAGCTTTGCATAATCTTTTGTAAACTCGCCCTATAAGACATTCATTCTGTTTTATTGCACAAACATTCTCTGTAGATATTCTGCAACTAAAATATTAATTAAAGAACTTAATGAGAAAATTTTTTTGCTTGATATAGCGCACCAAAATGAAAGCTAAGTGAATTGTATTAAGATTTTCTCTTGCAGTGGACTCACTTCCTTTCGGAGGCGTCGGAATGAGTGGTATGGGGACATACCACGGAAAATATTCCTTTGACACCTTCTCCCACAAGAGGTCCGTCTTGGTGAGATCGCTCAATGCCATAGGAGAATATCTTGGGAAGTGAGTACTTGAGAGTAGTATAATTTCAAAAATGTTTTCAAACCTTGAGTTCATTCAGGAAGACAAAAGTCTAATGCACATTATGAAAAAAAAAGTAAACTATGACGAATTCTTCTTGCAATGAATAGTTCTGGAAATAATTTGAATACCAGCTCAATAGTGTTTAATGTTATGAAATTCTTTCGAAAAATCAATTCGTAAATATCATGCAAATTGCAAAAAAGGAAAAAGAGAGATACGTATTAAAACCTTTTTCTTATTTCTCTTGCAGGGGTGCTTCCGAAGGAAGTTTATGACCAGGGCCTCCGAGATATAAGTCGGGCCCCTTTCCAGGTCACCCCCCCTCTCCCCATAAAAATCATTCTATTCCGAACCGGGCCACCTGAAGGGCCAGGGGCCGGGACCCTTGTTTCCGATTAATCTGAAATCTGACATGCTTTCTCATCGCCCCTGGTCGTGACCGCAGGTTGCGCCGTTAAAAGTTTTAGGGGAGCGGAGAAGTTCGAGAGGCTTAGTGTCTCTTTTTTTTGGGGGGGGGGAGGGGTCTCATGCTTGAAGGATACTTTATAGTATTTGAATGGGTTCCCCGTCGCTCTTGAGAATGGATGCGTAGGCTTTTCATTTTGCGAAAAACTAAGCCGGATCTTGTTGCAGTTTTCGTTGATTTTGAAAAACTGAAGCGTTAATTAATAGTACACACAGCGAAAGAAATTACTCGTTAAAGCAGTGTGAAACAAACAAGACAATGTATAAACAAGACAGTGGTAAATTAAAATTTTATTACTTTTCTCCACTTCATAGTTTATATAATTTAAATGTTTAAATGTTTAACAAGTTTCTAAGGTGAATTAAAAGAGGTTTTTCGAACATTCAAGCAGTTTTTACGTACGTACAAATTGACTGCATTACAAACAATAAATACAGAAAACATAGTCATCTATGAGATAAATCGATAAGTTAGTCTAAGTTTAAATCTCAGTAACACAGCATTTTTGCTGAATTTTCGATGCAAGCGTAGCAATCAGGACGAACAAATAGCATGGTACAGCGATGCTTCCTTTTGCCGCGGTAAAAGTAATGCCGTCATTTTTTCCTGCTATAATAATCATAGGTTGAATAGAATATTTATCTTTTTAAATGGTCTTCAATAGACCCTTTATTAAGTTCTAAATTTAATGCTCTTTCTTGCCCAAAACTCGCATAAAGTTAGCTTACATAACTAATGCATGGTGGCGTAAAAAGCTAGAATCAATAGGGACACATCATCAAAATTTCAAAATTTAGAAGATACGTTTTCGAACTTTAAGTACGCCTTATTACTTTAAACAACAAAAACTAACCAGTAATCATCATATTAGAAATTTTTTGTTCGCATTGCAATATTTTAGACTCTAAATCGCTTTATAAACTACTTCAGTGAAACCTGTGTAAGTTGACCACTTGCGGTGCACTACTTTAGTGGTCAACTTAAACAGGTGATCAACTTACAAAGGTTGATTTATATGACAAGGGCTAGTTCTGTGCTTGGAATAAGCGGTCAACTTAGACAGGTGGTCAACTGACAAGGGTGGCCAACTTCACAGGTTTTACTGTATTTCAAAAACGCCCACTATATTTCTTTCCATTGCTGCTTTTTGGAGTTGTGGCACTTTCCTTGCCGGTGGTGCGATATCGGAAGAGTGATTCAAAACAGATTGTATGTAATTATAATAATAATAATGAATCTAATGTGTGTGTTTTTATCAGGGCCCGGTATCCTCCGTACAGCAATGCCAAGACGAGACTTCTGAAGAAGTTCCTAGTGAAGCGACCCAACCTCATACCACCCTATTTGTCTGAGTTGCTCATCTTCGTCTTCGGCATGCTGACCGCCTTGACTGTCAAGGAAATCTTCGCGGTAAGTGTCATAAATGTTTGTCCAAAGGGGCACAAATAAAAGATTTACTGCTATGATATCCATTTTCAGACAGCCAGGATGTATTTTTAGGATTTTACACCAACGAAGACAGATGGCGATAATCCGTGATCCAAAACAGACTTGGTAGATAAGAAATTACCGAAGTTGGCTTTTGATTCAATACTGGATCTTGGTGAATTGTCATCTAATGAAATACCTGCCAGGACTCGTGCAATCTAAAGCCCTGAATCGTAGTTTAAGTAGCGACACATCCGCCATCTTGGGGCTAAACGATGCTTTCATCTATGTCTGCTATTGTGAAATAGCGTGTTTTGCTTCTTGGTTGTGGTTTCTTATTAACCCTATGTTAATTCAGAATCAAGATATACCACATTCAAGTAGCAAAACACGTTACTTCACCATAGCAGACATCAAAGAAAGCATCGTTTAGCTCCAAGATGGTGGACGTGTCGCTACATAAGCTACGATCTAGAGCTTTAGTGCAGTCTTCGCACAGATGTTAAGTTGCCGTTAAAGCTAGGAGTCACAACCAAGTATTAAGTTTCAATTACATTTCAAACATCAGTTTTGTGAGTTTTATTAAAAGCGCAGGAATCTGTTTCGCGTTTTCCTGGTCAGATTAAAACTTTGATGCAGGTTTTATTTTCCGGATACAAAAACAAAACAAATGCAATCCCCGTGTTTAGAAAAATATAATAAAAAACATCTTTTTTCACAGTATCATCTTCAAACAATGATGACATTCGTACAATACTTTCAAAACACGTGGAACTCTCGGAACATCTATATGTTACCTATAGCTGGGGCAAATCTAACCTGGCAGCATTGTGCTATGCAGATCCTGAGAGCATGACGAAGCTACCGGGTTAGGTTTGCCCCAAATAGGGCCTTCACTCACCAACAGTTTAGTTTCAAAAATTACCACGAGTGTGGTAATAGACGTTTTTCATTTATCCCATGCTACTTTTACCCAATGGCGTAGCTACAGTTTCTGCCGCCCGGGGTGGTTATTCTATTTGCCGCCCTTTCATTGAGACATATCGAATACATTAAACCATTAAAAGCTATTGAATTTATTGAAAACTTCATTTAAGGAAGCAAAGGAAAACTAGTTTAATCTGTATTCTTCCTACAAAAAAGGGGGGGGGGGGTCAGGCGCCTATCTCGGAGAAATATTCTGGATTTACATCAAAAATTGTAGTTAAATGTAACGTTTAATGGGATAGGGTTCTCTACCGAATCTTTATCGAAACTGAAGTCGGGTTTAGCCTTTGGGGACGATAGGGAGTCAGCTTTTATTCTGCAACAAAGTTTCAACAATTTGTTTTCCCCGCATTTACTCAGCACTGGCAAAGAAACAACTTTTACAGAAATATATTTGATATTTATATACAGAAACAGATATATTCTATTACAGAAATATATTTAATATTTGAATATTTTTCGAAATTTAAGTTTTAAAAATACAGTTTAGGTCTGTCTTAGAGGATGTTAAGTGACTGAGGAAGATTCAAGGGCTCACTACAGAAATATTTCAACTTTGAACACTGAAATGATCGTTCAGTCATACCAAAACCTTACATTTCGAAGTGCTGAATCGCCGCCCCGAAAAGTATACCGCCGGGGCGGACCTCCCCTTCCGCCTCACCCTAGCTACACCACTGCTCTTCCCCTTTTAACCAGATTACTTTAAATTTTCTTAGTACATCTTGCACTGACCTTATAATTGTAAAACAAATGAGTGCGATACGCTTTTTCCCACCACTCTTATTTTTTTGAAACGTGTGCATAAAGATATTTTCTTAAAGAATGAAAGGGAAGATCTTGAATGACGGGAAGCTTAAGTAGAAATAAGAAAGAGAGAAATTACCTTTTTAATGAAGTCTTTCAAATTATAAATAAATTTATTTTATAATTACTCCTTTTTTATATTCACTAATCTATTTAAAATATGCGTGTATATAGTATATGCACGTGTTTACGCTTAGATAAAAACTTGATCTCGTTTTACTTTCCATATTCTTACGCAAAAGTAGATGATACAATTTATCTGAGATTCTCATGAGTGACAATTGCACCAGAACCATTTGAGACTTTTTTTTTTTTTTTTTGGCAAAGTTGAAACTTGAGGACAAAAGCGACCGATTTTATAAGAAAATAACAAATGATTTGAAGTTTTTTCTTTCCTATCTATTTAATTTACAGACTGATGAAATTTCAATCAGCTTTTTCTCCTCTTCCAACTTTCTTTTCGTCTTCTTGTTTCTTTATTTTGCATGCGCTTAAACGAGTGTATCAACTGTCAAGTGGACAATAATAATAATATTCGCCAGCCGGCATTGATGAAAGAAAGATTTCGGTAGTCCGAATAAACACTCGAAATGTGCCGAGGAAGTGCTTCTGCCTTTTAACAGAAGAGCACCCTATCTTATCGGGTAAACGAAATATTTGGACTAAGTCGTATCAGGAACTGGAGATCCATACGTTGAGCCTTTTAAATCGTAATCAGGCCCTTTAAATTTGTCACTTGTGATGTTTCACGTTCTCGATCGACCGATTACAAACAAACAATGGATAGGCAGGGAAACGTGTGTTCTTTACTTAGCTTTCCACGAAAATGATAGGAAAAGGACTTGTACTTATATAGCAAAGCAAGGCTTTTAAAGGGTGCGTACGCGACCTAGAAAACCTTGAAGGTCATGGAAAATTAGAATAATGTGAAAAAAATTATCTGGAAAGTGCTTGATTTTTTTTTTTTCATTCCCACAAACAAATTACACAAATGTATTTTTGATTAGATAATCCATGGTTAATAGTGTCTAAAATGTTCATGGGGCATTCCACGGTATTTTTGACATTATGTAGAGTCCGTAACGTGACCTTTTTTTGCCATAACTTTTTAATTTACTGTTTGATTTGCAAATTATTTTAATTTGAGCTGGTGTGTTGGTAGGAAAAGATCGAAATAAAATAATATGCTAATCAAACAGTAAATTAAAAAGTTATGGCAAAAAAGGTCACGTTACGGACTCTACATAAATGTCAAAAATACGTTGGAATGTCCCTCATATGTAACATATGCGGCCCATCTGCAGGGTTTTTTTTTTTTTGTGCTAAGAACTTTATTTGGTTTTGTTCCCTCGAATGCTTGAAACTAAAAATAATAATAATAATAATAATAATAATAAGTAGTAGCCCATGGGCGAAGTTAAAATTTTGAGTCTGGGGCAGGGGGACTAAGACCCAAGGTCGTTATTTGGTGGGTCAGGGGGAGTTGATTTCCCCTCAGATTTCAGAAACATATTGTTAACATACATTTGTGTACGTATTTTAAATACTAAAATGGAGAAATGTAATCCCAAACTGATATTTCTTGTGTACTCCATATAATATAGGAAATTAAAATAGGAAAATTTCCAATGATTTTTTTATTATTTATTCATCTAAATACAACTGAAACAATACCATAAGTGACATGCATATAAAGCCTTTTAAAAGGTGCGTTCCATAAGTAATGCGACCAAATTCATAAAAAATCATTTATTGAATATATTCGTAAAAAAATTAAAAAAATTTCAAAATAGCATCCTCTTGCATCGATACACTTCTGTAGGTGGTGTTTCCATGCCTGTAAGGTTTCCCGGAGGGTCTTTTCTTGCTCTTTTAAAACAAGGAAACAAAAAAAGTCTGTGGTAGCCAGGTCAGGACTGTAGGGCAGCTGGGAGCCAATTGGGTGTGGTTTTTTCCCAGGAAGTCGTCGACAATGAGGGCGCTGTGACTCCGCGCGTTGTCGTGATTAAGTTTCCACTTATTATTGATGTCGCTTCGGCAGCGCAAGACCCTCCTTTTCAGTCTTTTAACACTAACCAAATAAAAAAATGAGTTAATATCTTTGATCCATTGTGCCGTGTTACATCAACTCAAAAGGAGGATCACGGGAACGCACGTCCTGACGCTCCGGCAGCTCGCAGACGAATGAGACTGGGCGCGTTTTGAAGCTAATACCACAGACTTAAGAGGATCCAGACGGGACACTGTAGCATAATCCTATGCTATTTTTCTCGGAGAAGACTGGTTACGAACATTATGACAAAAAAGCCAACATTTAGGAGAAGATTGGCGTGAAAATTTTGGCGAAAGTCGCGTTTAGGTGTCGTAGAGGCAATACGTCGCCAATACGGAAGCGCTGCTCTTTTCGCTACGGTGTGTCGTCCGCGTCTTTGGAGGTGGTGAAAGTAATTAAGCCTGAAGCCGTTTTTCGGAGGGAGGGTCGCCAGCGGGGTGTCGTCAAGCACAAGAGAGTAGCTGTTTGTAAAATAAGATTCCGAAAATATCTACTGTCTCATCTGTTCGCGAATGTGAAAAAGCTATAAACTAAAAGTCTTAGATGCTTAAGAATATTAATTATTGAAATAAAACAGCGAATTCGGTTGCTATAATTTGCTATTAGTGCGTTATTTTTATTACAATATGCTGCTTAAAGTTGGAAAAGCTGCAACTAATTTAACGCATTTCAAGTTTGACTTACAATGAGATTTTATCACAGATTGACATTATCATAAACTTATTACTTTTTTTATTCTGAACAACAGGGGTGCCCACCGGGGGTTTGGGTGGGGGGAATTATGGCGCGAATTCCGCCATAAAAAAAATTTTCGGGGGGAGGGGGAGATTCCTAAATTTATTTCTTCAAATAGATAAATTTAAAAAATTCCTGATTTTTTTTAATTTGAAATATTTACTTTTATTTTATTCTGTTTACATTTTATTTCATTTATTTAATCAGTTTGTGTGTGTATGTGGTCTGTCATTGGAACAGAACTTTTCTAGTAAAATAATAATAATAATAACTATTAAAAATAAATAAATAAATAAAAAACATTAATAAATAAATAAATAAATAAACTAAAAGAAAAACGCTTAAAAATAAAAAAACGGAAAGAGGGTTGGGAAATTTTGATAAATTTCGGAAATTTAGAGGTGTTTTGCTGTCAAAAAGTTTTTTTTTTTTTGGAAAAATGGAAAATTTGAATATTTACAAATTAAAATGCAGTTAGCTCGTTTTCTTAGAAAACATCAAAAAATATATGTGCCATTCATATTATTCTTTCTTTTTCACAGAAACATATGCCAAATGTTTCTGTTTAAAATATTATCACGTACCTTTCTTTGTTCAAAGCTTCAAAAATTACCCATTTTATTCTAATCATAATTCATCCGTTAGTTTTGAATGAAACGTGAAATTATAAAAGCTAAGTTCTCCATTCTACAGTACTAAGCATCGAGTCTGCTGCTGATTCATTTTAAGCGCAATTTATGAAGAGTTAATTGAAAGTGCCCATATAAAACAAGAAATCAATGAAACGGAATCTAAGGACTAAAATGTTCAGCGGCTATTTGCTGTTCGGAAGGAATTGTGACTTTATTAATTTCGTATTTTTCCTCCATTCTTCACTGTTTTTCTACTGCATGTACGAAACCTACAAATCAGCTTATCACAAACATTAAATTTAAAATTATATATTACCATAAAATCTGATTTCAAAGAATCAAAATAGAAAGATCTTGAGATAAAACCGTTCATTTCATATACTTATGCATTCGATATCGTGTTTGTACACTAATATCTTTGTCTTGTTAAATTATTTTTTTTATTTCATTCATTTATTTATTTTTTTTTTTTTTCAAATTAATTTTTTAGGTCGAGAAGTAGCGGATAAAAAAGAAAAAGACAGTGTGAGAGAGATAAAATTGAATATTATAAGCAAAAGAGTTTAAAATTTCAAATACTCAAGACTCTTTTAAACCTATTGCTGATTGAATGCTAATCACAACCAACTGAAAGCACTATATCATAACTTACTCATTTTTAATCATTATTGAGCAGAAAAGAATCTGTTCGATAAATAAAAAAATTTTTAATGCACACTTTTTCCTTCACGCAGTAATTCTAACCTTAAAAGATAGAAGAGCAAAATAAAGAACATAAGAGAAGCAGAAGAAAATCATCTTGCGTGCCCCTGCACGTTGCTTTCTCTGCCACAAACGGGTAACTCAAGTTGTAACTAAACAGAGAGGTTCCAAAGCTCTTTCTGTTGACCGCTATCCGATGTTTTCCGTTTTTCTCGGACACCCTACCTAGTTTGTAATAAGTAAAGAGTAAAATAAATCGGGTAATTTAATACTTTCATTTGAATGTTCCAAAACAGAGTGAATCAAATGGTTAAATTTTACTGAAAGCGTTCTAAGATTTAAGGAAAATGTCACGGGAATGAAGATTTTAGCGATCTTAAAATATTGATTTTAAAACATTAAATAACGACATTTGGAATACGACATCTTATATTTGGAAATTTTTAGACTTTCAACCCAACTACCTAAGAAATTGAAACGAAAAATTGAAAAAAAAAAAAAGAGAAGAGAAACCTCTGGGAAAGGGCCCTACAGACTTTGTTGTAGGGGGACCCAAAACTTATATATCCGGACCTGGTTTCTTTTATGAAGTTTCTCTCAACGTAACTATAGGGCTACAAGCAAATAATGGTGGAATAATTTCTCTTCAACTACATATTGAGCTAATAATCAAAATATTTGAGGAGAATCTCCTAAGATTGCTGTTCTAAATTTAGATTATTTTTTCATTGCGTATTTCTTACTTACAACATAAATGATTCCTTAGGCATTCCTTAGACAAAGATTCCTCAGGTGAGAGAGATTCGTTATGTCATTTTAATTGAAGTAACTATTGGGCTACAAGAAAATAATGGTTAAAGAATTTTTCTGGAACTACATATTGAGCCAATAATCAAAATTAATCTTATTTCAGTTCGTATTCATATGAATGTACTTTAAATAAAGTTTTAACATAAATCACTTTTGTGAGAATCACAAGATTTTTTTCAGAAGCATACGAGTAAAATCCTTTTGTTATGGAGAATTATATACCAGGAATTTTTATGGTATACATTTGGATATGGCGTTAAGGAATACTACCGCTCAATTTATATAAAAGCAAAGTTCTTCATTCTACAATATTGGGCATAGGATCTGCTGCTAGATTCATTTCAATTGCAATTTAATTAAAAGTGCCAATATACAACAAGAAATTAATGAAACGGACTCCAATGACTAAAATGTTCAGCGGCTATTTGCTGTTCGGAAGGAATTGTGACTTTAAATATATATATATATATATATATATATATATATATATATATATATATATATATATATATATATATGTATTAATATATTCATTCTTCACGTGTTTTTCGACTGCATGTACACAAAAATTCAAAAATTGAATTAAAAATTATAATTTACCATAAAAAAATAAAAAATTCATTTAAAAAAATTTCAACACACACACACAAGACAAAGCTGAATAAAAGTCAACTTTTGCTGTTCACCAGTAGTTGCATAATTTTTACTGACTGTTTGCAGCTTCTTTTACTTTTGAAAACCATTTTGTAATTGAAATTACTTTTCAATTATGTTTATTGATTGAAAGATTATTATGTATCACGTCAGATTTTTTGAGAAAAAACTTTTTTTTTCATGTAAATGTTTACCTATTTATAAATTTTGTATGATTTGTGGAATTCAAAATCTATTTTTTTTAATTAGATTTTTAAATGTATGTCCCAGGCAACAAATTATTAAAGTTAAAACTCTGCAATTATTTCCTGCGTATCACTAGTCATTGTTGTACTAATCTTTTTCTTTAATTTATAGTAATTTCTCAGCTCGTTATGTTTCGCTTTAATTTGAATTTTCACAAACACTAATGCAAAAAGTTGATCAGATGGTTGCAATTTAATTTCCCTAATTCAGATATTCTTGTGACATTTGCATTCCGTGAGTCTTTTTTTTTTTTTTTTTTTGTTATTATATTATTTCTTTCAATTCATCTCATCAGAAACAAGCACTCGCTTTGTCATGACTATAAATAATAAAATACTGGAAAAAGTCATAGTTTACGCGTCAGCTTTATGTTTTAGTTTCGGGAACGCTTCTTTTACAGGCATTAAAGTGAGCAGATGGGAGTCAAATTCATCAACTAAAAAGTTACAGCATGCATTGCACAACGGTTAAGTAAGGGCTAAGGGGGGAGGTGAATGTGCTTTCACAACCATCCGATAAAAATGTTGAAAAATTAAATATGTTTATTTTTTGGACTATTTATGTATAATATTAGAAGAAAAGATAGAAGTGAAATATGCTTGTGAGTAAAAAGTCCATCAATTCCGCAAGTGTACTTTTCTTCCAAACGCAATTTAACTGCACAGTTGGATTTCAACAAAGCAAATGCCCGCTACACACATCTGGCATCCATTCTTCAGAAAAAAAGCCAGGAATAGAGAACGATCACAAACTATCTTGCTATCATTGATCGGACATCGGGGTGGTAATTAGTATCCCGTCGTGTCTGTGGTCATGTGTTCCCCTCAACAAACCTTGCGCCCCTCTTTTTTCTTGGAATTCCGAGTCAAAAGCTATAGCAACCCAAGCAACTTCTGAGCCAATTCCGAGAAACTCCAATTCAACATTGGCGCCAAACGCGTGCTCACTTTCCCTGTATGTTAGCTTTTGTGTCATACCATCATTATTAGAAGTCGTTGTTTTCTCGGCAATACACTCACGCAGTGTCCAATCTTCTACTTTTACTATCTTTGCTAATACCCCTCTTCCACCTAGTCCAGCAAGGTATTGTCCGTTTTCCACGAGAAGGCTACTCCGACTACTGACGAGGACTCCTCCTTCGTCACGTGGTATCCGATGATTCTATTTCGCTGTTTTCGGCAGAAGGTATATTCGGATCATAGCATTTTGTTGTAAAGGCAGCAGTTTTTAAAATGTAAGAATAACTAAAATGGCAACAGACAAGTGAAGCAAGTGATGAAAAGGACACTAAGACTTTTTCGCACATTAAAATGCACGCCCAAGTTAGGGTGGTCTGGTTGTCTCATTTAGAAGCGCGTGGGTATGTTTACCGATCACCCCCTCGTAAAATGGAACTCTGCGTTCGAGAAAGCCTGGCGAAGTGCCTTCTCGTGAAAAACGGACAATAGAACAATCTGCTCCGTACCGTTGCGTCAGGAAAAACTAGTATGTTGTGGCCATCACGAAACTTTCTTCTATATATATATATTTTTTTTTCTGATCCCTCCCCATGCTTGACGAGGAAGCAATATTCCCAACAAAAACAAAATTACACATGCAAAAACTTGACGACCATCCCAATATTTGAATTATTGATAAAAAAGCAAAGCAAAGAGCGAAAATTGAAAGTTATTTTAAAAGCCTTGCTTGAATTTATTACAAATATTTTAGTTGTTAACAAACATAAGATGGCAACAGTTAAAAATTTTAAATCATTGAGATAATATTTCCGATCATTTCCATACAATTAAAATCACGAGAAATAAGCAGACGATAATCTATTACGATTTATCATTCTTATTGTTGCATTAATAAAGCTATTTTTATTCGCTAAAAAATAATGATAATAAAAATAAATCAGCACCTCTTGGCGCGATTGGCGCCAAAATTGAACCGAAGCCTGTTTACATATGGATTCACATATATTCCAAATTTCAACCAGAACGTAGCATTACTTCTTGATATAGGGCACACACAATGGAAAAAAAGAACGGGCGATTGCGCTACCCCCTTTTTAGCTGTTGACACCAAAATAAAATCAGCTTTTATACCCACTAAGGGCTACTTGCCGATAAATTTTTCTTTCATTCCGTTCATTATTTCTTGAGATACAGCAGTCACAATTGACGACAAAAAACGTTATATAGCTCAACCCCCGTTTGAGTTATTGACACCAAAATTAAATCAGCACCTGTTCCTGTTACTGGCAACATATGGACCAAATTTTGTTTGATTCCGCCAGTTACTTCCTGAGGAATAGCAATCACGCGTGACTCAAAAAACGTCCCATTGCTCCACCCCCCTTGGAGGAATTTGCGCCAAAAACCAATGGGCACAAGTTCACATAGGGGCACATATGTGTATCAAATTTCGTTCGATTTCATGCGGTAGTTTTTGCTGTAGAGCGGCCACAAAAAACTGGTCACACACAGACGTGACACACATACACACACACATACACACACACACACACATACACACAGACAGACAGACATTTTCCGAAAATAGTCGAAATGGACTCAGCACACCTCAAAACGTTCAAATCCGTCAAAATTCGAAATTCGAAAATTTGCACGAATCCAATACTTTCTTCTATATATTAGATATAGAAGCAAGTAAAAATGGTCTCATTACTTATGGAACGCACCTTGTATGTAAACATTATACAACGTTTAAATGCAAAAAAATTCCTGTGGTGTAAGACCACCCCAAATCGCTAGTGAAATGCTTTTCATGCTCTGCGTTTTGATCAAGTTCTTTAAATATTTTTCTTACTGCATGAGACACACCTAGGCCACGATTTACAAATTTTGGGCCTCCTTGCAAAGCATCACCTGAGTCTTTTGGCCTCTCATTGCTGTGGAGCACCCCAGAACTGCGGTTGCGTCTACATCTAGGCCTGCACTCACCTAGCTGGAAACGTTTTCAATTTTGGATCAATTGTACCAACAGACAACCAATTTCACCTTTTGAGCTGTTTAGTATTTCACATATTTTCCGTACAGTGTTTATTCTTTAAACTAAGCCTAATTCAACACATGGATCGTTCCCGAATATAGGCTGCATCATCTCTTCGGACTGTCATGAATCGTGTTGTGAGATTATTTCATTTCAATTTATCTGAAGACATGCTTTTATTTTATGGGTAGAAGATCACTTTGCCTTCATGTTATGAAAATCTAAAGCTTTTGTGACTCTAAAAAGCTTTTACAGTTGCACTTGTATCCAGTTTAAATTAAATCTTAATTCCGTTATCAAACTCTAAAGCTAACTATTGTCAGAAATGTTTGTCATGTTACTGAATCTATCGGTCAGAAATGCTTGGTTTTCCAGAAATAGTACTTGAAATGAAACATTAATCTGTTGAATGTTTCCTAACATCACTAGCTAATGAAACATTTTTAGTCCGGCAAACTTGAGTAAAATGAACTTCCTTCTTACAGGCAAAACGAACTGCTCGCGTGAGCACCTTGTGCATGAAATTTTTAGATGCATTCGTTCCAGCTTGTAGCATAGCCAGGATTTCCTTTCGGAAGGGGTTTAATGAAATTCACATTTACTCAAATTCAAGTTTTCTTGTGAATACGGACAGGAGAGTTATGTATGAAAAAATGGACATCCTTATTTTTGAATTTTCTTACTCATTTCGGAGAGAGTCCATACGCTATGGATCTTCTCTTTCTTGGTTACGCCAGTTTCCGGCATCTTTCATGTGGGATTTCGGCATTTCAGCGGAGGTTTATTCTTTGTATTTACGGCTTCAATTTTCAACGGTTAGTTTTTCACTGTGTTGATTTGATTCTGTGCTTGCTCGGCACCTTTTTTTGTTTTGTAGCTTTTTCTAACCATAAGTGATATTCGGACAGTTTTTCTCTATCTGCGTCAACGACAAATACCAACAACAATGCAATCCATTACCTACCAGGGTATCATGCAATTCACCAAAATCTCAGGATTAACTCTTTCTCATTGGTTCATGAACAAAATCTTCAGACATCTTCGTTTGGTGTCAGTGTACCACTTTATTGAAAATTAATCGTTCATATGTAACGTTCCTGTTGCGAAAATATACCTTTCAAACTTCTATACTTCCAGAATTTGTTTCATCCGAAAGGAAATTTTCCGATCCAATAGCTGACAGAAATGACTATTTATACATTTCTGCCTACTTTTCTACACCAACGACGATTAAACACCACTCGAAAGAAAATGATATCGTACTTTCATTGATCTCAACACACCGCTTGAAGATAAGATCAATGACGTGGCTGGGCGAGCATTAACATAATTACCTGTGCTACTTTCCGAAGTTTTGTTTTGATACGTCATAATTTCTCTGTTCTCTAAGGGCACAAACTTTCAGTTCAGGGTTTAACTTTCGGCACCACGTAACATTTTAATTTGAATATTTACGCAAAAGTAGCAACTGAACAAGTACTGTTAATAAGCACAACGTTTTGGCGTGTATACGTGTTAAGGCGTGATGGCATATTGTTCACAAAAGTAAAATAGTAATAATGATGAAGGTTTTGGTTGAAGTTAATATGACACTTATATACCGACAGTGGTGAGTTTAGAATGTCGAGATACTACAGGGGCAATATCCCGGGAGGACAAAAGTCTGCGGGAGATTTTTGTGCAATTGATGCAGGAGGAGCAAGTGGGTGGTAAAAAAAAAAGCGGAAGTGGAAGCGGCAAATTTCCCAGCTCATAGGCGGCGGAAGTATTAACCCGGCACTGTTTCTCAGTTCACCCTGTTTTCAACTAACTGCTTACTCTGGCTTTTATCAAGTGTTAGAAACGAGCGAAATTGGATGCAGCCCCCCTCCCCCGAACTTACAGCTTTGGGAGGACGGAAAATTTCAATTTACCGGATAAAATTCCAAATTTCTCCGAATGATAATTTTTCCGAATCATCAAAATTTGCCGAATAAGGGAGTTCTTGGAAGGTCAGAGTGACATTCCATCGAGACGCCTCTCACTGACTGTAGTTGATTCATGAGTTTCTTTCCTTTATACTCCGGAAAAGTTCTCTCCTTCTCTCTCTTTATCATCGCGATTATTTTCTACTGCTGTCTTCGTACTAGGTTTTAGTTATAAATAAAGGTTGAAAACACTTTGCGTTCACACACACACACACGAGTCAAATACACATCTTAACAAATACGTATGGAATACAAAAATATATTTTTTTTTCTTCTGGAAGTAAGCAATTGTTACAATGTTTCACAGAAAACCTTTTTTTAGTACCAGACTCAATCCAGAAGACCAGTGAGAACAATAAATGGAACTAAGTAGTGTTGTACATAGCTTTCTGATTAAATTGTGCCCTGTGCAGAAATATTTAAACAATTGTTTCCTATTCGGAAAAACGTTTCATTCGTGCTAAAACTTGACCACGGATAGATGGCGGATGACCTTGAAGCGAAACATCATTTGTATCATTCGTAATTGTTAGAATCTGCCAGAAAGTACCGAAAAGCAAGAGGTACGGTCTCGCTAATCCTATCTATTCTGAAATAATACCAATAATATTTTTGCTTCAAGGTCATCCGCCTTCTTTTCGTGATCTAGCGACACCTACGTACATTTTGCTCTGCAGTTGAGGTCGTTATCACTAAATGTTTTTTGAATGATCACATAAATGACCAAAATCTTATATTTTTTTTATTACTACTCGAGATCTAGGATTATATGAGTATATCTGCATTACGTATGGTTCAACAATGAAACTTTTTGTGGCCGAGCTAAAGATATAATGACTGTTAAGACAGAAACGTTTTGTGCTGAATTCAAAATAAAAATCAATTTTGATAATTCTTCTTAATACAAAAGACAGTTCGTTGAACTACAGATCGTTTTTTTTTTTAATGTCTTAGTGATACGTTCGGAATTGGTGCTATTACTTTGCTGCTTGGAGTTCTATTGATATTGTGAGGTTTTATAACCTTGAGGTCAAAACTGTTGTTTCATCTGTTCCTAATGCAAAACTTTTTTTACGACTGCCCATGATTTTATTTATTGATTAATCACAGAGTTAATGTGAAAGTTATGCTTTTTTAAATGTCCGTGTAAAACTCCAAGCTCGTGTCAACTTCATTCATTTTCTTCTGCTTTTCTCAAACTTTTTTTTACTGAAAATTACATAAACTAAAAAGATGTCGTTTCTCTGTGGTATTCAAGCATTTACAGAGCAGATCAAGTTCTTCGATGCGCCATTTTGAACGTTCGAGGAACTTGCGTTGATAAACTCTCTTACATGTTTGCAGAACATTGAAAGAAATTTTTCCGTTGCATGTTGTTCCTTCGAAAACGCAAAATTAGATTATATTACAAAGTGAAAATAAACAATCTGTGACCTCCTATCATATGTCTACAGAAAAGCATAACGTCTTCGATTATCTGCCACTTTCATTTACCAATCCATCGACTTAAAAATTGACTGATCAAAATACAAAAATTAAAGCCCTGCCATGCTCTGATATTTCATTTCTATCTTCTGCAGATAGTTCCCAACGAAACCCTGCCAAGGCCCTTGTGATGTCAGAGACGGACCCTTTTCTTATTGGAGGGCCCTTCCAAATCATCTTTGGTCCCCACGCCTCCAAGACCATCCTTTGCGGTACACTTCAAAAAGTTGGCTTCTATATAAAGGACGTCGTCGCAGATGACGACACTTTATTTCTTTCCACAAAATGTCACTTGTATATTGACGAATCCGAATGTATAACATACGGCAAAGTCAGTTGGTACATTATAAGGGCGGGGGCCGGGTGTATAGGGCTCGTCATGTTTCGGGCTATGTTCAGCCCCTATGGACACCTTATATCAAGTAAGTCGAGTCCTTTTCCAAGTAAGTCCGCATTTTTGTTGAAGTGTTGTTCATACGCGTAATGCATCTAGTTTTGAAATATTTATGTTCTTGAGATGCATCTGTTGATGTATTTAGACAGAAAATGTCACCATGTTGTATAGTTTATATTGAAGTACAATTGTATATGTGTTGGTCTACTTTGAGGACGATGACCTTAGATTTTCCGCTCTAGGACACCTTGCGTTTGGAACAGCATCTTAACTGAACCGCATAATATAAACGTAATTCTTCATTTATCAAAATGAAATTCACACCTTAAGGTTTTCCCTTGTTAAAGTTGTTCATGATTGTGTTCTAGTTTGTGTCTTGTGTACTGCTGCGGCTATATTTTGAAGTTAAAAAAAAAACTGAAATAAAGCGTCAAAGCTTTCAACAGGCAAATCGAATGGACATTTTGTGTATTTTTTGAGTGAGAATTACTTAAAATTGAAATTTTCGTAAACGAAATTTGTCTTTCAGATATCTTGTTAAATTTATTTACAAGCATAAGTTACACAAGTCGTTTTTTATTTTTTTAGTGATTACGTACTGCAATGTGTAACACTTCTTTTAAAATCAAATTTCCATTCGAAACATTCTTGAATTGAAGTAACGTCGTCACATAGAGTTTCTAATTTCAATACAAAAAAGTGTAAATTTCCCTTGAAACTTGTAATTGAACATTTTAAATTTTTCTTCGACGCATTTTCTGCAAAAATATTTTTAAAATTTTCTACCTAAATATTTTGATGAAAAATATTACTTCTGAACCTACCACAAACGTATGTGATCAAATTTATGTAAAGTCAAAAGTTGTTCAATTTGATCAGTATTTTACTTTTCATGAGAAACACGGATGCGTAATTTCGTACAGGGATGTAATGTAAATATGTTTGAAGAAGTTTTTGTGTTGTTCTTTGCATAGAATATGTATATTTTAAAAAGTTTTCGATGTTATGAAATTTCTGTATTTAATTAGTGTTTGAATAAAATCTATTTATCGCCAAAAATTGCCTTTTTTTACCTTTAAATTATTTTATTCTCAGCAGTAAATCTGTTTCATTCTCTTGAAGCTTGGTGTTGTCAATATGCACGTGAACTAAAGCAAAAAAGTTTTCGTTCAAATCTTTGATTGACGCTACTAATTTCATCATACCGGAATGCCAAATTTGTGTACCTTAAATAACGTACAATGGTAAAAAATAAGATCGCCAACTTCGGCAGTATAAGAATTTTGTTTCAATGTTGTGCTGACATTTTAATGTCGATAAGACATCGAATTTTCGACCTAAGGTGTAAGACTTGAATAAGAAGAGATATCAGCTATGTAAGAATGTGTTCTCTCTAAGGTAAGTAAAATAGTTCATAGAAATATTATCTGGTTGAGTTTTGTGTTAAGAAAAAAAAAATCTCATTTCAAATGCCTCCTACTGAGTGTAAACTAGAGTACTTATTTATATTTTGTTCTTTAAAATTTTCATTATGAGTATTTTAAAATCAATTATAGAGTGATTTCACCTCCGGACAAATTGGGCTAATTTATTCCTTACACTTTTATGTACATACAAATTATATAGAAGCTAAAGGCTAGAAATTTACCGTCCTTGTGAAAGTACTTTATTTGTGAGATTTTTTAAGCAAAAAATGTTTTTTAAAAACCTTTTTTAATTGCTATTTTTAAAATAAACTTCTGTCCGTGCAGGACACTTTTAGAAATCTATTTTAGACTTCCCAGTTCTAGCATTATATCATTCAAATTGATCGTTGCACATTTTTTAAGAAAACACTTTGGTTACCTACTAATTATTTTTACATTTTAATTTCGTAAAGAAACAAATTCCAAAACATAAAAGTTTTTTTCCGCAAAAAGTGAAACTAACTTCATTTCCCCCAAATTTAAAACGAAGTTTTAGGCTTATTTTGGTGGAGTTCCATCTTTTGCCGTGTAAAATATTGTGCTCGTTTTATGAGTATTAGTATTACGTTAATACATAACCGAAACTTGAGTTTGATGAACTATAGTTTAGCACTTATAGAATGCATAAAATTTAATGACAAATAGCTGAAAAGTACTACTGGCCCCTGGCTCGTGCACTCTTATATACATGTCATCCGCACCTTCTTTTTCTTTCGTTGACATGGACTTCTTACAGATTGAAGTAGACCCCTTTATGAGGAAAGCTAATTAATCTTTTCTCTCTTCCAAAAGCCCACGGAACCACAACTAGAAATATTAAAATTTTCTGCATGTTTAGGTTAATTTAGTTTGCACATGTAAGAATTATTTATTGCTGAATGCTGATTACAAAACCATGCTAAATTAACGTCAAAACTTCATATTTATCTGTATGTTCAAAACATCATTTTTTATTTTATTTATTTATTTTTTTCAATTATGTGCCTTGGTAAAAAATAAAGAGCAAATTATCAGGATAACTATCACCAGGACTGTGGAGGTAAAAAAGTCGGAGTCATTAGTCGAGGATTTCAAGTTCCATGAGTCGGAGTCGATCATTTTCCCTCGAAGTCCGCAACTCTGCCAGTGCGTCGGAGTCGGAGTTGGGAGTTCTAAATTTTTTCAGAGTCGGTTATTTTTCCTCAAGTTCCGCAACTCGGAGAAAGATTATTTTTGGGTAAAGGAGTCGGAGCCGGAGTCGGTCATTTATCCTCCAACTCCGCAGCCCTGATGAATTCCTTCAGCAGCAACAAAAATTCACTGCCCGCTTTATTCCAGACTCGGAGCTGTATCATGAAATTTCAAATTAAAGGAAAAGAAATTTAAAAAAATGAGTTGTCTATTCGATTTCCTTGAAAATCGAATAGGCAATTCATATATAACGTCACCAAGAACCAATTCAGCTTTTGATTTTGAAGAGGATCGGGGAGGGGGGTCAAAATACAAAATTTGGGCACAAATAGGGGGTCTAGGGCTAATTTTTCGAAGTTAAGTACACAAAATGTAGTTTTAGGCAATATTTGAACACTTAAAACGATATTTGGTATTTGATTCCACCCTCCCCCCCTCTCTTGATCCGCGGTAGTCAGTCACTTGCAAATGTGGATAGAAATTATGCTCCTATACCTACTCTCTACATTTTCTTTGCACATTTGTTTAAGCTGGAATTTTTTATGCGAAAATTATTAAATTTTGTTTCAATACTAGGGTGCTGATAAAACGAATAATTAACGTGAAGAAAGCAAAAACTGTCAAAACACTGTTGCAAATAAAGCTTGAAACTAGCTATTTGCTGTAGTTTTTAGGTTTTGTGCTTTACTTATTTCGATTTATGCATTTTATTCAGCTTTGAATTTGTCAAGTCAATATGCGCTTTTACAAGCAAGGAAAGGAACCCTCTTAAAGCACTTAATTTTCAGTCATATTGCCAATACTATTACTTATCTGTCACATTGGCAATACTATTACGTGTCAGTCATATTGGCAATACTATTGTGGGGACTGTAATGATCATCCACCTCCCTTCCCTAAAGTGATTTAGTCTAAAATATTGTAATACGCACAAAAAAATTCTAATGTGATGATTACTGGTTAGTTTGTATTGTCTAAAGTAATAAGACGTACTTAAAGTTCGAAAACTTTTCTTCTAAATTTTGAAATTTTGATGTGTCAATATTGATCCCGGCGTCCGGGGGGCAGCACGGGCCTGCCTCCCCGACGGAAAAACATTATGATTGTGTTACAGCTTTATCAACATCAAATATTTTTCAATTTGTAAAAATATACGTATTACGGGTCAAAACTAATATAGCAATGAAGCTATCCCTAAATATCATACAAGATTATTTTACATTAGTATGTAATGTTTTAAAACAATTAAACTATTGATCAGGTTTTTTTAACTCTTAAGACACAGGACCCCCCCCCCCCCTCAAAAAAAATCGTTCAAAAGAACAGTCGTTCACTTTTTTTAGATATCATAATGCACCGTTCATTTGAAGAAGTCGGTATCGGGTGAAATTCAAACTGATCAAAAGTGGAACACAGACATTGATAAAGTTAAATAAAATGCACAAACATGTGGTCTGGTTGGTAGTCCTCATATATATAATAGCGAATGATCGATCGAGTAACGCTCGTGACGTCATCAACAATGAAACTCGCGCCACGGCATGATAATTCGAGAATATTTTTTGGTAATGTTTGACATGCAGAGAAAGGCTTATTTTGACAAGGCTGAACTCGATCCTGTTACTTAACTGTTTTACTGGTAACACTGTGTCATTTCAGAGGAATGAAGAAACGAGAAAAAGGTCAACAATGAACGCTATCCACTTGATGTCTGTATGTGCGTATGTGCGTCGCAAAACTCAAGAACAGCATGTCCTAGAAAGTTGAAATTTGGTACGTAGACTCCTAGTGGGGTCTAGTTGTGCACCTCCCCTTTTGGTTGCATTCGGGTGTTTTTAAGGAGGTCTTTTGCCCCTTTTTTTGGGGGGGGGGGGGGGAAATCATTGTTAATTTCGATGTAAACTCAAATGGTGTTACAATTTGGCGGACACTTGGCGATATATCGGCAGTCTTTTGGTTGCCAAGTTTTGTCGCCAACTTGGCGACAAATTTGATGATTTTTTTTTTTTTTTTTGAATCTGGTTTCAATTTGACCACTGTTGGTGAAATTTAGGGAGTAAACTATTGAATCACATTAAAATTGCCAATAATGGAGAAATGACATTAAATTGGAATGAAAGGTAGTTATGTGCAGTGGCGGCGCTAGGCGTCGGCGACGTCGGCGACTGCCGACGGCCTCGCGCAGATAGGGCCTCGCAAAATTCTCAGAAGTTTTAAGAAATTTCCCTGTTTTCAATTGAAGCTCTTATTAAATACAACAGACACAAAAGTAATCAAAATAGTGCGTGCAGGGGAGACTGCACAGAGCCAGCCTTAGCAAATGCGGGGCTCAATTCTGTCGGGGCCTGAATTAAAAAGACTCAATAGCTACAGCTTATTGATCAGCTAATTTTATCCCCCCCCCCAACCCCGTCCTATTTCTTTTCTTTTTTCTCTTGTTTCCTCCGTTCGTGTAAAAATAAGAAAATATTCAAAATGCTGCTCCTCCGAACTCCTCCTCCCTCCTCCACACACACACACACACATACACACACCGAAAGCATTATGGAGCATCTGAAATTTCGTTTTCAGGTCTTAGTTTTCGCGATATTTCCAGCTTAGAGCCCCCAAATACTCAACAATATCGAAAATCGCTTAAAATTGCTTTTTTGTTGCTTGAATTTCAAAAATTACCGAGCCTAATATTGCAAAATATGGCCTTACAATTGCATTTTGAAGGCTTGAATTTCAGAAAATATTCGGGCAAGGGTCCCCATACCACCTTTCTTTTATATCATTAGTAATTAGGTTTTTTAAACTACATTAACAAAAAGTTTAAGTGGAATGGCTCCTGAATATAAAATATTGTTAAAGTGTTCAGGGCCATAATTTTCAAAATTTTTCAAGGGAAGAGCTCGCTTCCTTCTCTAAAATTCTATTTTGGAAACTTCAATTTCGAGAATTTGTAGGGGATTGATTTTAACCTTAAAAAAAAAAAATCGATCTGGGACAGTCTCTGATCCTAAAGTCAATAATTATAGACTAGTCCAGGGGCGGACTGGCCAGGTCGGCTAGTCGGGGATCCCCGACTTGGCCAACCGCCAAGTGGGTCACTCCAAGCAATTTTTTTCATTGAACTTAATGCATTTAAATTCACACCTAACATTTTTTAAAGTGTCATTAAAAATAAAAAATAAAAACATGTAATTCGTTTAATCTATGTGAAAAAAGCGTTTGGAAACAGGTTTATTTTTTTTTCCACCCTAAGCAGGGACCAAAGTAAATAGTCGAAGTTCACCACGTACGAATGCTTTCCTTTTTTATCAAGTTTCTGTCTAGTTTTTAGAGCTCTGGGGGGCCATGGCTCCCACATTGAGGAAACGGGAGGGTGCCAGAGAAATTGGGATCCGACGCGGCCTAGAAAATGAACCTGGGACGAAAAAAGCGAGTTAAAAACTCATATTTGTACCTCTATTAACAGAAATTAAAGGGCCCCGGCACTGCTATAAATGTGTGGGTCATGCTTTGGGGTGTTGATACATGAGCACGAGCAGGAGCAAACACAAAAGGGGGGGAGAGAGAGAGGGGGGGGGGGACCTGTTGGCCCGGATCCGAGATTGAAGACCCGAGATTTTTTAAATGAGGGGTGAAATATATGTAGGGACGTAGGGGGTAAACAAGGTAGTGGGGGGCACGTAAAAGTCATTTGTGACGTGTACCAAAATTTCTGTGCACGCCCCTGGTATTCACTGGTTGTGACATTCAACTAAATGCTGTAGGTAGGCAAGATATTTCATCGATCCATTGTAAATTATCGCTATACGAATATTTTCATCGCCGAAGCGCATACGGGAAAGCTAAAGCAAGTCTGGACTACGATAAACTGAATCTGAAACAGGACAAAATTTGACTTCGAGAGAGCTCCTGAACACAGGCGGATTTAGGACTGAGTTCCGGGGGGCTGGGGAGGGCAAGGTTTCTTTCTTTCTTTTTTTCTTTTCTTTTCTTTCTTTTTTTTTTTTTTTTTTTTTGAGCTTCATTAGTTGAGGAGTAATTTATCAAAAGGGAACATGTCCATTTTTTAGAAAAATTCATTTTATGATATTTTCTAAATCTTTCACACGTCCTTTATCAAATCACTTACTCTCAAGAAGTCCAAACGTGGAAGTGTAAAATCCTATTTTATTTGAGGGTAAAATGTGACTTTTTGATCAAAAGGTAACAAATCCGTCCTCTGACGTTTTATTTTGAACAAAAAGGGACATAGAATCTGTAGTACGAAGACTTTTATATTCAAAGGAACATATGACCGAAATCCTCAAATTTTAATCCACTACTTTTAGGTTTATGTACTTCGATAAGAGAATATGAGAAGGTGAAATATTAGAGTTTTGGTGAAAATGGAATTTTCAACATTCAGGTTTTCGTTCAAAAGGGCACTTATTCAAAATTAAGATGACGATATCTCCTTGTTTTTTTTACACAAACATTTCTTACTCTGGCCCATGATTTTCTGTGCTTTTGTGCTCAATTCTGTACCAAGAGAATTTGATAAAACTATTTTGCTCTTACCTTAATTCTTTTTTCTCACCTCCTGAACATTTTTGGAAAATGGATATGTTTCCGTTTGATAAATTAGTCCTCAGTTGTAATCAGGACTAGATTTATACTTAACGGGGTACCCAGATATGAGATTCCTTTGTAGTCTAAAATTCACCAACGGGACTAGTCTTAAGTCTACAATTGAGGACTTTGATGCAAGAACCAGTTCAGTCCAAACTTTTTTTTTAAATTCATTTTTGCGTGTGGCCAATAGTATAGAAGTTCCGATTGATGCTACAATGGGACACAAATGTAAGATCAGCCCTCTGCTCTCTAGTAAATAATGTGGGAAAGATCAAGGGTAAATAATGTGGGAAAGGAGCCTTTTTACCGGACACTGATGTCATTTGTTGGTTTTACCAAAAATGAGTGAGTCTGAACTCACTCAGTTCTTGGTTCTTGCATCAAGGCCCTCAATTGTGTTTCTCAGATTTAAATATCGAAAAACTGCCAGACAAAATCTTCGAACCTTCGCCATTCCCTTAAAACCACTTAAGATAGCCTAAAATTTCACTTTTTGAAATTTTCGTGTTGGAGCTCCGTAACCCTTTTATAAGCACTATAGTCAAAAATTGATTTCGGTTTCAGTAAAAAAAAAACCCTAAGGGAACAAGTGTTTCCCCCAGACCAAAAAAGGGGCAGTGCGCTTTCAGATAAAAGGGTACTGTTTAGAGAAGTTTTGTAAATCAAAAAAGGTGCTTTTTTACTTTTTGGTTTTCTAGGTACATATAATAATTATTTTTTAAATATTGAAAAGCTTTTTGATGTTCAGTTTTAAAGGTAATGCAGAAAATATTCAGATATTTTCTAACCAGATTCCTGTAGATAAATTATTGAAACGAAAGAGTGACGTTTTAAGGACAGACTTATGTGAATCTTTATCTTTTGAAAAAAAATGCTTTTGTGCAGTTTTGTCTAAACTTTTAAGGGGTAAGGAGGGTTGATCAAGTTAAGGTTCAAAAGTTAGCTTAAAAGCGGAAGGCACAGCCTCCTCCTAAAAAAAATCTGGGGGGAAACACTCGAGAAACCTGTCTCTTTCCTTTTAATGTTTTCAAACACATTATAAGACTATGTTTTTAAAATTTCAATGCCGAAAAATTAAGAAGGAGAGTCGCCAGATTCCCTATAGTAACTAAAATTGGGTAGAGTCTACTTCAGTTTTTAAATGCTTCTAAATGAGATCACTGATCCTCCTTCTCTCTCAAGCGTGACCAATGATAGTTTTTTCGTTTTTTAATAGTTCAAATTCGAGACGTTTTCGTAGAGAGCTCCCGATGCTTCCTTGTTTCATTAATTTTACCAAAGGTAACCTAAAACTGCATTTTTAAAAAAATTTCCGTTTCGGAGAATTTCTGGGAAGAGCCCTCGACATTCTATTGTAAACAAAGATAGCCAAAAATAGACTTCAATTTTGAAAAAAATAAAAGTTAAGAAAACAAAATCGTGGTGGAACCTTTTCTTTTTCCTATCTTCAACGTTACCGAAAATTGTAAAAATACGCTTTTTGACATCAATTTGGAAAATATCTCTTGGAAGGGAACTAGAACTTCTTCTTCCGATTTTTTTCTCCTTATGCCTATACAGATCAACCAATTTCAAAAAATTTCCGAGGGAATTTACCTGATTCCTCCCTTTCCGCGTGTCCTTCCTATGTTGTCAGTATAGAAGCCTAAGGATGTGCCTTTTCAGACTTATAACCATTAGTATCCTTTGAAGGCACATAAAAAATGTGTTAGTGTTAGCTTTATTTTACGTTTCACAATTTTCTTTTTTTAGAACTTTAAAACTTGATTTGGAAACTTAAAGGAAAATAGGAACTATAGCGGTAGTTTAATGTCTTTGCTCGGCTCGGAAGAATCGAGATCCGGTTCTGGTTAATTCAACTTTTTTAATTTACAGAGGTGGGCCGAAATACTCTTTTGCCGAATGGACCAAAGTCAGCCAGTTCGACCCTGGACTAGTCTATAGTTGCGTTTTTAAGGCTTCAATTTCTAGAAATTTCCACCGAGACCTCTGCAACTTTTTTCCTCTAACATCAGCAAAAAAAGCTTTAAATGACGTTTTTAGACTACAAATTTCAAAATTCTTCCGGGGGAGAACCCCCGGACCCCCATTCAATCAAGTCATTTTCCCGCCTTCAATGTGCCGCCCCCTCCCCACATCATCAAAAAAAAAAAAACTTATTTTTGATTGCGTTACTAGTCACAAAATGTTTTTGACCTAGCAATTAAGTGAATTGAGAACTCTAAGTGCCAATAGTTAGTACAAAAATCAATTCCATGAATTCAATTATTTGTCTGAGAAAGGGCCTCGCAATAAAAAGGGCCTCGGAAAACTGCATCGCCGACGTCTGTTTTTGCTCTCGCGCCGCCACTGGTTATGTGAAGCACACATTAGCTCGTTTTGTTTTGGTAAGCTAATGAAATGTTACTCTTGAAGATGAGTTGATCAATGAAGCTAAAGATAGTGTTAATCAATTGCCTAAAAAATTCAGTGAGCTATCTTTTTATATAAATGTTGATAAATAATACCTTCATTAATTATTAATTAAAAGTTCAGGGAATAATTTTAGCCCCCTTTTTAAAGATTTTAAAAATCTTCTAAGGGTGCTTAATGAAAAAGTCTGAACATTTTAAAGGTTTTCTCTTTTTTATTCAAGATTTTATTTCTCAGTGAAAAGGGAACTCATCAACAAGTGTTTGTTAGCTTCCAGTTTTTTGATGCTATCCCCGAACTATACGGAACATTGAAAATTTTTTTAGACATCTGCTTTGACCGCACAAAGTTAAAATGTCTTACCCCTTTGGCTAATTTCTTAAATTCCAAGCTGACGTATTCAAGCTCAAGAATCACCAACGCACTTGCAAATTCCGTTCTTCAGCTTTACTCTCCATCCCCACTCTCCTTTCCCTTCACGAAAATGGACTATTCCGACGTGGCGCCAAGAGCCAACTCTTCGCAGTCATTAGACTTTAGTTCGTCTGCACTTAAAAATTTCGTTCAGTTGCCTTGAAGAGACGATTTGTAATCATGACGAAGAAAATTAGTCTCTTTAAATAAATGTTAAAAGCAACAAGCTAAATTTATTCCAGTCGTCGTGGTAATCTGAAAAATCAAAGGATCATCAAAAATGGTCCAGTGAGGATAAATATCAATTCATTATTACTCAAAAAGAAGAGATGCCATCAAAAAGAAAGCTCGCTTCGTGACATAAAAATGTGGGGAGAATCATTTCCTAGAAAGTCAGTGATCAGCTTTGCACAATAAGCTGTCCCTGGCAAACTTTTGTGAAAGGAATGGGTAGAAGCAGTGACAGTTTTAGCTTTCATAAAGAATTTCGCAGATCAGAGAGGCTAAAATCAACGAAGATCTGCTCATTAACCCGTAAATTCCAAACTTAATGAACGATCCTGAGTTCGATACATGCAGGGAAAAATCACATGGGAGTCATTCAGGAAGCCGTTCACAACATTTTTAAAAATAACCAGAAAGACAAAAGAACTTAATATCTGAATACCACAGAGCCATAAGTCATGGTTGCAACATGTTACCGAAGATTTTTGAGCAATCACGATTGCTTATTGCTTTCATTTGACTGTTTTGATGTCCTATCATTTTTCCCACCGCCACCCTCTGCACCATCACCGTGGACAGGCGGGCTCCTCACGCTGCTGCTCCTATAGCGAATGCCGTCTCCAGTTTGCATCCATGTCCTACACACACGCGCATACATACACAACTACACACACACACACACATACATACACCTACACATACACCCACAAACACATGCCTACACACATACACATACCCACATACTCATGCCTGCACACAAACACATATGCCTACAAACAAACACACATACACCCCCCCCACACACACCCCTACATACACACACTCGTGATTGCGAAAAACATAATTTGAATTCAAAATGTCAAAATTCAAATTAATTTTTTTAATTTTTTTAAATTTTGTTTTATATATTTAAGTTTTTTTCCGAAAAATCTAAATAATGTCAGCAAGGAGCATAATGAGAAATTCCACATCACAGAAGTACGTTATCAAGGTAAGTGGAGTGTAAGTATTCCGGTTCATAAATGTTAGACCAGTGGCGAATCCAGGATTTTGCTTTTGGAAGTGCTGAGGTCATGAAATTTTTATATATCTCATTTAACCTGCAAGACCTTTATTTTCGCTACCGTTAGTCCTAGATGTATACTTCCAATTGCAAAAATGTTCAAAATCAGATGCAGAGTTAAGATACTGGGAGTTTAAAGTGAAAAAACAAATGAGTCAAAAAATACATTTAACTTTTTATACGAGCCCTAGGTCCCCTAACTTATGTTTAGGGAAATAATCCTTTTTGCAAAATAATTCCAACACAAAGTGTGACATTAGTACGACCAATATGCACCGAGATAGGAAACGAAACGTTTTTGTGATTTACATCACTTTACATTCTCCGTCAATTACACCTTTTTTGGGGGAAATATACCTGCTAACAAAGGTTAATAATTATACCTATGTGTGCATAGATTGTGTTCTTTAAAATTTTACGAGCTTTTTTAGTGTGTTTTTGAGAACATGGCATGATATTAGCACGAATTTTTGAAAAGCAATAAAAAATATAAATACTTGTTTATTTTATTTATTTATTTTTATTTATTTATTTATTTATTTATTTTTTTGAGCAATTACGATTGCTTATTGCTTTCATTTGACTGTTTTTGGCGTTCCTTTGATTTTTTCCACCAGCACCCTCTGCCAGCACCACCGTCGACCGGCCGCCTCACGATGCTGCTCCTCAAGCGAAAACCGTCTCCAGGTTGCGTCCATATCCTACACTTACACGCATACATACACGCACCTAAATACACACACTCAAACACATACACACACCTACATACACACACTCAGGCCCGTGTCCAGAATTTCATAAAGGGAGGGGTTTTGGTTTCATTGTTTTTTCATTTTTACCTGCACTGTCAGAAAAACACAACAGTGGCTCAAATAATTCATTTCTGTTTAACGGCTACAATGAGGGGCATAGCGGTGTGTGTGGAAAATGCGGGGGGGGGGGGGGTCCAAAATCTCAGAAGATGTGTTTTCAAGTGATATTATCAATTCTATAATTGTATATTTTATATACAGTAGACATGCTTAGTTTTTATTCGGCTCATATTTATCCGGATCAAACTTGTATAGTTAAAAAATATGTATTTACTTAAATAATAATTTAAAACTGTGAGTGCAAAACAGTGCTGCAACTAAAAAATAAGTTTTAAGGGAGACATGTTGAAAAATAATCTAATCTGATAAGGGTGCCGGGGTTCCTCCCCCGGAAAATTTTGAAATTTTTAGTACTGAAAACGGAATTTTAGACGGTCTTTGGCTCCGCGAAAATTTGTAGAAATTAAAGGCGTGGAACGCGATTATAGGCCATATTTATTGACGTTATGGCAAGGAATGCGGCTCAGAGACTCCCCCTAATCGTTTTTTTTTCTTGAAAAATAAATTAAAATTTATTTTAATCTCCCTTTCAAATTTTTTAAATTGAAGTTCCAAAAACGCAATTGCAGATTAACTTTGAAGATTTTTACGAGGAGGGGATTTTGATGCTAACCCCTGGATTTTAGTAAAAAGTTCTAAAACTTTAAGCAGTATTCTAAGATCTTAGGAGGAGGGGTTCAGAGGTTGCTCTATTTTTAGTTAATTTTGTTTGAAGAACCTAATTTTTGAGGGTATTAAAGGAAGGCGATTCGAGGACTCTTGCTCGCATTTTTTCTGAAACTGGAGTCTCAAAAACGCAGTTGTATGACCATATTTAATAAAATTAGGGCCCTTTTAAAACTGAAACAAACCAAACCCGAGTTTCGGCGACGCAATTTTAAGCAATGTTGATAAAATAAGCGATGTTGTTCGGAGGCTTTTTCTGGAAATTTTGCGAAACTGAAGATCTGGAAACCAAAGTTTTTAATGCTCCGTAATGCTATTAGCACGGGGAGGGGGGGGGGGAGGGGTTCGTAGGAGTAGCATTTTCAAGAAGATTTTATTATTTTCAGACAAACTAGAAAAAAGGAAAAAAATGCTGGGAAACTTCAATGAGAATGTTTTGTTTTTTTAAATACCAACAAACTTCAACATTAAAGTTAATTTTAAGTCAAATTTACACATTTCTTTTGTTTTTGTTATGTTTCCACTATGGGAGGGGTTTAACCCCTAAAACCCTCCCCTTGGACACGGGTCTGCACACTCAAACACATACATACACACACGCATACATACAGACACGCACACACGCATACATAGATACCTACACATACACTCATGCCTGCACACAGACAAAAACACATATGCCTACACACACATTTACATTCCCCCTATACACAAACACACAACTACCCACACACTCATACCTGCACACAGACATAAACACATATGCCTACACACACATACACATACCCCCTACACACAAACACACACGCCTACATACTCACACACTCGTAATTGCGAAAAACATAATTTGAATTCAAGAGGTCAAATTTCAAATTATTATTATTATTATTATTTTTTTTTTTTTTTGGCAACCTGTTATTCTTCTGAAAGGGCTATAAGTTCCAACCGCATCTCTTGCAAGACCCTTAAAAGTTTGAACTCGAATATATCCTTGAATTTTGGTCGCACAAATGTTAAACTTTTTGTGTTAGTAATATTTTTCAGTGGGGATTATTTCCCTAAATATAAATTAGGGGATCTAGAGCACGTATAAAAAGTTAAATTTTATATTTTTGACTCAATTTTTCTCGTTTCAAACTGTCAATATCTTAACTCTGCATTTGATTTTGAACATTTTTGCAATTGGAAGTATGCATCTAGGACCAACGGTTTTAAAAATACAGGTCTTGCACGTTAAACCGGAACACCCTATATATATGAGCTAGCTTTACATTTAACTCGAAAACTTAAAACTGAAATGACAAACAGATTTTGGATCGTAAAAGGCACGTTTAGGAAAAGGAAATGCAAGTGAGTCGACTTTTGGTCAAGTTATATGAAATACTATATGGAGTGTGGCACAATTTCCTCCGAGGTTTCATGGGAGCCCATATATAGGGGGGTAAGTGAGGGCTCAAGCCCCCCCCCCCTTAGAAATTAGAACTTTCTTGCGTTTAGTACTTTTTCTTTGCAAAAATGTAAAAACACTTCTTCTCCAGCCATAAATGAATAAGTTATTAAAAATGTCAAATTTCAATAACTCTAATCTGTACTGAAATCGGTTTCCATGGGGAAAATATCCTGATATACCATAGGGAAAATGTCTGAGCCCTCCCCCCCCCCTCTAAAATTTTGCATATGGGCGCCCATGCGAGGTTTGGAAGGCTTATTAAAACAAACATAGATTACCAATAGAGCAACAACGTTAACTTTACTAGAAAAAGAAGCTTCTAGCTTTATTTCCGAAATGTTCGATATGTGAACCTCTCGTAATGCGGCAGATATCAAGTCTAAAGTATAATTCTTGTTTCAATTGCTGTAACATGTCACAATTAATGGTTCTTTCATTTTCTAACTAGATGGAGCGCCATCTATTATCTGACAAATGATTTTTTATAGGGTTTATATAACGGGAATACCCTGTATATATAGTGTCTTTAACTTTCATTGAAGGCTTATGCAGGCTTATTTGCAGGGATGTTTGGCTGCTGCTCAAATGTTTTCAAACCTATATACAGCGAGAGATAGATCCAGGTTTTCAAAGTTTTTTTTTCGGTGGGAGGGGGGGGGAGGAAGGGGTTACTTTGGTTACTTTCATATAAGCACGCAGATGTGGGGAGTCGGGTTTTGTAAACGGAGAAGGGGGAGAGTGTAATCTTCCGTAAATTTTTCGAAATTGTAGCTACAGAAATACAAGAGCCATTATTTTGAAATTCAGACAAAAAACGGAAATTTTGGCAGTGACCATTTTTGGTTTTCCTAATTTTTTTATATGTCAAAGTAGGTCATAAGAAGTGAACATTCCGAAATTTTTATCCCTTCCAAAAAATTTTTTTCGCTCGTTAAAAATTCCCAAAGTTTGAGGTTTTGCAGCGCTTTTTTAGAAAAATTCTGTAAGTCGCATTTCAGTGCGCTATAGCTCTTCCCAGAAACACCACCTCACGGTTATGTTTATATTTATTGGTTGTACTGTATCTAGTGATGATGACTTCATAGTTATTTTGGTAGGGGATTGTTGCTTTCTTCAGATAAGGGGTCGCAAAGTATGGATTTTATCCGTTTTCGCGCAAGTTTAACCTGCGTTATTTCCCCCCAAAAAGCCAGCCCCCGAAAAGATGTGACATATACTGAAAGTTTATACTATGAAGAGAGTAAATAGCACAAAATTTGTTTGAGGTTTAATTTTTTTAGGAGAAAAATGTCCTGATATTTTTCAAATTTTCAAAAATTGTGCTTTTTTTGATCGCAAATAACTCAAAACAGCATCACTAGGAAAAAAAAACCTTTTATATATTATGGTACCTGGCTATGTGTACAACATCATGAAAAAGAAATCAGCATGGGATTTCTTCTTGTTTTCTAGAAAATAATTTTTTTTGTAGCTCATTTTATGCGTTTTCTCGTGCGTAAAACGTGTGTCCAGTATGCAGATTAGATCTGCTAAAACTTAAAGGATGTAGCAAGAATGTATATATGTATGTTTAAAGAAAGAAAACAAGACTAGCACTACTTTATTTTTCTGATTTTTACAAATTGATGGTATTTTAATTGCATGTAAATCAGAAAACGATAAATCGATATATATATATATATATTGATTTATCGTTTTATCGTAGCAATCCCAAAATAATTCTTTTTTATTTATTTATGTCCATAGCAATGGAAGAAATTTCATGAACTATATCTGCTTCACTTTCCTCTAAATGTTATTCCTCTAAATGTTTTTTATGTTATCTTCAAATACCTCTAAAAGGCTGTCGGTTCTTGATAAATCAGTATTATTTGCTTTTTTTTTGCTTTGTATATCGGCTAAAAGCAGCTTGGCCGGGCGTCTGATTTCTCCCGGTTTTCTCACGATAAAGGAACTTTTCTTAAAGAAACTCTCTTTGTTTCATTGAAAATCGTGTACTTTTACGAGTTGGGAGAGCCCACTCCTCACATGAGATTGACAAAATGTTTTCTTCTTTGTTTTCTCCTTGTTGACTGGTAGATGCCTGACCAAGACCACAAGAAACAGAACTCTGAACAGGTATTTGAAGATGACATAGAAAATAGACATTTAGAGGAAAGTGAAGCAGATATTATTCATGAAATTACTTCCACTGCTACGGACATAAATAAAAAAGAATTATTTTGGGAAAGATACGATAAATCAATATATATATATATATATATATATATATATATATATATATATATACAGTAAAACCTGTAAAGTTGACCACCTGTCTATGTTGACCACTTTTGTCAAGAACGGAATTAGCCCTATCTCATATAATGAAGGAAACCCTCTGTAACTTGACCACCTCTCTATCTTGACCACTAATGTATGCCAAATTTGGTCTGGAGTATTGTAAAAAACCCTTTGTAAGTTGACCACTTGGTTCATTTTCTTAAACTTTCTTCAGCATGTTATTTTATTATTTATTTATAATAATAATAATAATAATTTTTTTTTTTTTTTTGATAGCTTTTAAAGAATGTATTTAATGCTTTGATGATATACTAGCATTTTACTAACTAAACAGCAGCATAAAGCTTATGCTGCTCTTTATTCTTCAAACTTGATTTCATTTGTTGTTCTATTTGAGATAGCTTTTTGTACTCTGTTCAATGAAAATGGGTGTCAGTAGAAAAGTTCAAAGTCTTTTCTTTCAGGTGCAATACGTTGTGACAACACAGGAATTCTGCTAAAAAGAGCAGGAACGGATTTATACATTTTGGGCCCCTTACAACAAAGTATGTAAAAGTATGTAAGGCCTCTCCTTAGTGGCTAGCAGTATTTATTTGAAAAGGGAATAAGCCTTAGTGCTAGTTTTTTTTTCTATTTCTTCATCAATATCTAGGGCCGTTAGCCCCTTTAAGGAGGCGGGCCCCTCGCACTGCAGGTACGCAGATCTGGGCCTGATAATGAGTAATGAGTAAATTTACATGTTTCTGGTGCAAAGGGTTAAGCGATAGGACATTTTAATTTCGCCTTTATGAACTGGGAGAGTCGAGCTTGTTGCTTTTTGTGCTATACGTTTTACATAAAAAGGCTTCAAAAAGAAAGTGGAACTTCAGATTAATAAAAAGTATGAAACATCAAAAGTAATTGAAAATGGAGAAAGCCAGAGAAAATTAGCTGGCATATATGGAATTTCTAAAACCAGTGTCCAGTATAGTTAAAAACAAAGGAAAAATAACAAAAGTATTTGAATAGTATTTTTAATTATTGTTTTACTTTCAATAATGTTAAACAATGAAAGTGGAGTTGAACAGAAAGAGTAAGAGTGAATTCCTCAAAAAAAGAATACATGGTGCAAGAAATGACAAAAAATAAAAATAATAATAATTACCACCCTTTATAAGTTGACCACCTGTCTAAGTTGACCACCTAAGTACTGCACCGCGAATGGTCAACTTACACAGGTTTCACTGTATATATATATATATATATATATATATATATATATATATAATATCGATTTATCGTTTTCTGATTTACCTGCAATTAAAATACCATCAATTTGTAAAAATCAGAAAAATAAAGTATTGCTAGTCTTTTTCTCTTTCTCTATTCACACATATACACATTCCTACTACATACTTTAAGTTTTACCAGATCTAATCTGCATACTAGACACACGTTTTACGCACAAGAAAACGCATAAAATGAGCTACAAAAAAAATTATTTTCTAAAAATCAAGAAGACATCCCATGATGTTTTCTTTTTCATGATGTTTTACATATAGACAGGTACCATAATATATAAAAGGTTTTTTTTCCTAGTGATGCTGTTTTGAGTTAATTGCGATCAAAAAAGCACAATTTTTGAAAATTTGAAAATATTAAAGGGCATTTTTCTCCTAAAAAAAATTAAACCTCAAACAAATTTTGTGCTATTTACTCTCTTCATAGTATAAACTTTCAGTATATGTTAAATTTTTTTCGGGGGATGGCTTTTGGGGGGAAATAACGCAGGTTAAACTTGCGCGAAAACGGATAAAATCCATACTTTGCGACCCCTTATCTGAAGAAAGCAATAATCCCCAACCAAAATAACTATGAAGTCATCATCACTATATACAGTACAACCAATAAATATAAATATAACCGTGGGATGGAGTTTCTGTAAAGAGCCAAAGCGCACTGAAATGCGACTTTTAGAATTTTTCTAAAAAGCGCTGCAAAACCTCAAACTTTGGAAATTTTTAACGAGCGAGAAAATTTTTTTGGAAGGCTAAAAATTTCAGAATGTTCACTTCTCATGACCTACTTTGACATATAAAAAAATTAGAAAAATCAAAAATGGTCACTGCCACACCTTGTCTGAACTTCAAAATAATGGCTCTTAAGCTCTCTCTGGTGATGTTAGGGGGAGAAGAACAGTGTTAAAATGAGTGGCTGTTCTTACATTTTGAGACCACAAAATTCAAGTTAATGCCTACATTTTCAAAACTCGATGCCAAATCTGACGCCTGAAATTTGGTCACAGCGATGCTTTTCTTTCTCAATTCATTGTGATTGGGGAAATGCCGAGGTAAATAACCTTGTAAAGATAATTTTAAAATACGATCGATTTTGTCTTTGTAAAATAAGTTTCCTCTTTGAATTTTTTGAACAATCGCGAATCGCTAATTCTCCTCACTTGAGACTTGATTGGCGTTTCCTGGTCACTTTGAGGTCCACCGGCTTGAGTACGCGGGTACTCCTCCTGAGTGAGAGCGTCCATGTTCCCGGAAATGACTTTATTTATACAGTCGACTCCCGCTACAACACGATCCGACTTACGCGAAATGGCTATAACGCGATTTTTTCCCGGTAAAGAATTTTATTCCTAACGCGAATCTTCACCCGCAAAATGAAAATTTTCCGAAGGGAATCGTGGTTTTTTCGTGAATGGACCTTCATCCCTTTGGCATCGCTGGGGGCGGAAGTTCCCACACCGTACTAGTCTAAGCATCGCTTATACAAATAACTACTCCTCATTTTCCATTTATTTTTTTCATTCTATATGGGAAAGTTGATGAAATATAATGACACCTAACAGCGCTGTTTCATTTAAAGTTTGTGAAGATAGAAGGAAAAAGAGAAAGTTTCAACAACTATAGTGCATTTGTTTTTCTTACTACAAAATGCACGTACCGTAGTGGTTTATTTTACGTCTTCCTTTCCCATTGATCATTGATTTTGTGCATCGTAGCGGTTTTTTATGTTAAATAAAATGTTTTAAAAAAATACAATAAATAAAAATTCAATTTTTTGTTTAAGAAACAGTAATGTATAGTTAAGAAATGGTTTTTAACAGTGTGAGGTGGTGTTTACAAGTGTCTTTAATAGTATGGGTATGTTTATAAAAGTCTTTACACATACCCTTTTCCACAAAGCGAAATTTCGACTTACGCGAGGGGTCTTGGAACACATCCCTCGCGTAAGTCGGGACTCGACTGTACCCGACTCTTTCGACTAGACATAATTTTCTTTAGACGAAAACAGCATCCAGAACACGCCATCCAGCGTCCAGTACACGCCATCCAGTATTCAGCACATCTATCATCTAGCGCCTGGTATTCATTTGAATTTTGAAGTCTTGAATTCTCAAGTTATATTTTTTGCAATTTTGAATGAAATAAAAGCCATTTGTAGAAGCAAGAATCCCGACGAGTAGGGTCTTATCACAATTTGAGAATCCTCAAAGGGGTGAAAAACCCCAAATTCCAGTTTAAAAAAGAAAATAATTGTATTAAGAGAATTTTTTTCCCCCCAAAAGTGTAAGTCAATGATCTTTACGTATTTCCCTTCAAATGTCTATCTGTTCGTTTTGAAAAAGAACGAGAATGGAAAAAAAACGTAAAAAAAGGTATTATTAGTTTAAAAGTGATTGGATGAAAGTGCTTCATCATATAAATTTTACTTCAAACTTAAATTATGAATTTGTTTTCAATATTATCGATGATCTCAGCACCATGTTATGGTTTTTCAAGAAAGAGTGGTGAGAGGTAGGGCTCGACCGATGGCATTTTTTGGCCGATGGGCCGATGCCGATTGTTGGCCGATTGTTCAAGGATGGCCGATGGCCGATAGTTTTCCTCCAAATGGCCGATTGCCGATGGCCGATGGCAAAAAAAAAAAAAAAAAAAAAAAACAGAATTAAAATTTATAAAATTATCAGGGATTTAAAGGATCATTGATTCATTTGACTTTACTTCCTTTCTACGAATAAGGAATTGTAATCACAAAAAAAAAAAAAAAAAAAAATCAGATTTTGACCTAAATTTCTATTTTACGATCACCCAATTTAAACTTCACAAGATTTTTCAACACATCTGTACATGCATATGTACCTAAGAACATATAGATGACCGAAATATCCATTTTGAATGTCTCCTCAGTTAATTATAGCAAATTCTCTTGTGACCTCTTCATGCGCGTAAACTTGCGTCACTCAAAAACGTTATGAAATAGTAAGTTGAAAACTCATACGTAAGTAGTATGAGCTAAAAGTTCGAGGACAAGTTGTATAAAACCTTACCCTGAATAGTTCACATTACCGAAGCACATCTATCTACAAAATAGTCACCTTGAACGATTATCCACTTCTGCCAACGTTCGTATAGCTTTTAACACACACACACACGCACGCACGCACGTTAATTTTTTATTTCTTTTTTGCGCAAATATATATATAAAAAAAAAAAAAATCCTGAAAGACATTTTTCGCAACCTCCTGAAAGGCCTCTTGCGCTGCTACTTTAACTTCATCGTGGGGAAGAAGGCGACTTTCATGTTGAGGATGCACGGTTCGATTGGTCAATACTCTGATATGACAAACAAATAACGTAACGTTTCATCGGACTTAGCTCCGTGTGACTTTTACCTGTTCCCAGCAAAAAAACATTTCCATGGACGCCGCTTTCTTCCGTCAGGAGAAGATAAAGCTGCATCATAGAAGGCTCACCGAAAAATGGCTTCCAGGAGTGTTTCCAAAAGCTATATGAACACTGGCAGAAGTACATAGTCCCTCAAGGTAACCGTTTGAAGGTGGATTTGCTTCGGTAATGTGAACTATTCTGAGTAAGGTTTTATACAGCTTGTCCCCGAACTTTTGGATCGTACTACGTACATCTTTATAGGGTGTAGCTATGCTTCTCCTTTTTTGACTGCTGTATGATGAAAGAAAAAGAACAACAGCGGGGGAAAAAAAAGAAAAAGAAAGAAAGAAAGAAAAAAAGGAAGAAAAACAAAGAGATTGTTTAGTAACCAATTGATTTGTTTTTTTGTTTTTTAATTGAACATTTACTAAGATTTCAGTAATATTGTACTAATGTGAGGATTTAGGTACATTAAACATAGTTAAAAAATATTAAATTTTGTTGATTAATCATTGAAAAAATAAGAGTAAAACTATGAAACCGTCAACAAACTACGCAATTAAAGTGGAAAGATCGCACGTAGACATTTTTTACTCATCATAACTAAACTCATTACTAAATCATAATACTTATTTACATTATACTTATTACATTATACTTATTTAAAATTTATGAATAGAAAAGTTTGCATTTTTCATAAAAGCTATATCAGTGACATAAATTTTGCTGAAAAAAAAAAAAAAAAAAAAGTCATGAAAAGAGCGATGTTTTTGAAACGCAGCTATAATAAACAAACTCAATATTTACACCAAGTTAACAACTGAATACATATACTACTTGATCTGATGTTTGCACACATAATTTTGAACAATTTGATTGTTTAATCTTTTATGAAACTTTACTAAAAAGTTCAAATTAAAATTTTTCAATTTAGCAATAATTTTCTGAAATTTGAAAAATTGCATAATAGAAAATCCTTGAAACTTTTCTATAAAAAACGAAAATAACTTATTCATTGATTTTATATAAATACATAAAAATAGTTACTTACAACAAAAAAATCGATCGCCATTAATGATGCAAAAAAGATGGCGCATTACGAAATATAGATCAAACAAGTATGAGAAATATGCAAAATGACATTTCTTGACCAAAATAAATAATTGCTAAATATTTAAGAAATGCTTGAAACCTCGAGAGAGGGTTAGGGGGGGGGGTTACTCTCTGATTTTGGAGTAATTCACACTTTGGCCCCAACCTCTGCCTAAATTTTTTAGTAAAAAAACGCTAAAACCAACGCCTCGGAAGAGTTTCTGAATCTATTTCAGCACTTCCGAAGAAAAAATTAAAAAGTCCTTTCGATTTCCAAATTATGTCACCCATTCTAAACGTCTTTAATCAATTTCTTACATTAATGTTCTAAATTCTTTCTAAACAATAGATTAAAGTTTGAAAAAAAAAAATCTCTAATTTTATGAATGGTGTTAGTTTTAAACAACTCAAAAGTAAAACTAGAGTTTAGTTTTAGAAATTGAGGGAGTAGGAGGAGGAGCACGCAAGTGTTCTCGGAAATTCAAAAAATAGTCGTAAAAAGTTCAAAACAATCATAAACATTGAGCGGAAAAAAACCCTTTTAAAACTTGCACCCGAGTTTGTTTTGACGTGCAGTGGCGGATTTAAAATATAGCAAATGTTGCAATTGCGCGAGAGGTCCCATAACCATAGGGGCACCGTAGGAGTTACAAAAATGCTTATGATAAATGTTTTACAACTTGTGATAGAGAAATAGGACCCCATAATGTATTTCGACTGGCCTCAAACTTGTAACTCCGCCGAAGCGATACAGAAAAGACTGCATTACTGTGATTTATATTACAAATATCGAAAAATTAAAAATTACCGTCGGTTCAACGGGAATCTAAAAAAATGACACAAAAACCGGTTTTGCCATCTCATATTTGTTTCCATAGTCTCCAAATCGGCAATATATCACCAAATGATCGTCAGTCTGAGACTCTATGTTAGTTTTGCATTGAAATAAGTAATTAATACCCACAAAAACTGAGTAAAGAGGCTTTTCAGAATACCCGATCGAAAACAAAAAGGGAAGTGCACAACTGGAACGTACGCACAACCCACATGCGAAAATGTATCCTTCTACAGCTTAGTATTTTTGAGTTATGACTAATGAGAGATACATACGTACATCCAGCTGCAAGAAACAAAGCAATAATTAACTTGTTTGGTACCTGAATGCAGTATTAAAAACTCTTTTAAAGGGGACTAAAATAGAAATTAATACTGAAATTTAAGTAAACAATTGTATATGAAAAAAATAACTCCCTTTATTTTGTATTAAAAAGTAAAACATCAAAGGTCCTTTTTTTTTTCAAAACATCGGCCGATTCCATCGGCTTTTCGATGTTTTTTAAGGCCGATGGGCCGATGTTTCCTGCAAGTTAGCATCGGCCGCCGATGCCGATGCCGATGGCTAAATTGTTGAACCATCGGCGCCGATGCATCGGCCAGGCCGATGCATCGGTCGAGTCCTAGTGAGAGGGCGATTGGCTCATAAAGGGAACCCCCTGCCCTAAAGGGGATATCACACGAGAGAAATTACAAGACATCGCAACCGCAATAGCAACCGTAACGCTATCCGGAACTGGTTTTTCTACTCACTTCCACAAACGATTGCTCCAAAATTCTCGTGTGCTATGGAAATTTGCAGTTGCTCGTATAGGGGCAAACTTTTTCCTCCGCTAGAAAAAAATTGCCTTTAATTCTGGACAAGTTACGAAGGAACCAATCAGGGCGCTGGGATTTCGTGACGTCAGGCAGCGTCACTGTAAAATACATTTGCAATCGTGGCGACAGAAATGTGGGGATTCCTTTTTATTGTTCTATTTATTTTATGTTTCAAATATTTTCAATTACACTTTAAAAAACGGATGAGCGACATTTAATCTTTGGTTTTGCATCTGATTTTGAATTTAAATTGCTACTTATATGTTAGTTAACATCAGTGCGAATTTTATGCATTTCTTAATTTATATTGGTATTTTTCGTTTCTTTAGGTTTTTGAAAATTCTTTTGCACAAATGTTACAATGGGGTCGTTTCTAAAATTTTAAACGTATTTTTTTCTGAAAGAGCATGTTTAAAAACATAGGATCTGACCATTTTTTAAATAATTTGTTTTTGTTTAATATTTTTAAAAAATTACTTAAATCGTGGCGCTTTCATTGTTTACATTTCTGTCGTGTGACGTCACGAATGATGAAATGCCATTCGTGTTGACATTCACAGAGCAAAATATTTAATTCGCATCTTTACTCACGTGTATTTGTAACGTCATCAAGACCGCGCTTTGTTTGAAAAATCGGACATTTAAAAAAATTAATTAAAAAATAACGGTTGGAAAAATGAAAGTATTTTTGGGTCCAAGTTATTTTTTATTTATTTATTTATTTATTTTTGCTTATTCTATCAATTTAAGTGATAAAAGTACTACTTTTGACTGGAAGAAGCCACTCCATTCTGATATTTGAACAATTACAGTAAATTTTTTCCTTGAAAAAGTTACGTGAAATTTCCTTTTTAAAAATCATAGCATTGAAGCTGTACTTTTCTTTTTTAATTCAAACTGATGGGTACATACAGTATGTACCATTTGAAAATACTTAAAATGTAGGAGAATGTGAGGCAAAGTGAAATGGTGAAATATTTACTCTACTTTTAGCTCCACCTGTTTAGTAATATTTTGACTGTGTAGTAACACATGTACTCTATTCCAGTCAAGAAAAAAAATCCCTCTGAAAATCAAAGAATATGATAATACAAAGAATTTTTTAAAAATGATACGCACATTGTAATATTTTGTTGAGATGTCAAAGATTATGTTTGGCATTATTAAATGATAAAGTTATTTTTATTAACATTTGAAACATTGATTGAGACGTACTAATATTCAATGCAGTGTTAATTTGCTCAGTATTAAGCTTATTTGTATTATAAATATATGATATTATATATTTATGAACTCAAAGTTTAAAAAAATAATTATGAAAGGCCTATTGATCAGAGTTTGCTGGCTTTTTTTTTTATTATTATTATTTGTCATGTTTGTTTTTAGCTATGAATTAAGGTATAATTTGTTAGAATTAAAATTTCTTCTTACCTGTCAATAAGTGACTAATAATTCCTATCTATAATTAAGATTTAATTTAGTAGTTATGGGAAAAAATAAGCCTAGAGAAGTCATATATTCTGTATGTCTTCTTTAAATGTAACAAGAGTATCACTTTAAATCAAACATTCAATTAATAGTAATAAAAGTTTTCTGTTTTTCTGAAATTTTCACCATAAGTTCTACAAATTAATGTTAAAACTCAAATCAGGGCCGGATTTAGTTTTTGAACCACTCCGTGCAAAAGGAAAAAATTGCGCCCCTTTTGAACTGCATGTATAAAGAGCCCCCCTCCCCCCCCCCCCCAACAAATGAAAAAAACACATGATTAAAATGTGTCAAAGTAACTTGGCAATTAATGTAAATTGTAAATAACAATTTTCAAATCGGTTGACATTTGATTCTGGTGATTTCAAATTCTCCATTCATAAGACAGCGATCTGAGAGAGAGAGAGAGAGAGAGAGAGAGAGAGAGAGAGAGTAGATCTAACGTCTGTGGCTTAAGTGGGAGTAAAAAAGCCAAACCCTGCGGCACGACAGCCCATGAGGGCCGAGGCCTACTGTGCCCAACTCAGTTTTCCTGACCAGGGGCTCTGGGTTGCAAGGCATACGACCCGGTTAGGTGGTCAGTCTAACGCGGAACCCCCAGTGCTTGGTTCCCAAGTGCACTTGGTACTCATTTTATCGACCCACTGAAGGGATGAACGGCTGAGTTCAACCATGCTCCACCCGGGAATAGAAATCCGGGCCTGTGGCGTGGGAGCGCGAAGCGCTAAGAGCTCACAAATCAGGGGACTTGTGTTATCTATGTGGAATCTAGAATTAGTAGAATTATGCTTATGTGTTACATGCATATTACTAATCCTTTTTCTATGTGCAAATAAATAAATAAAACAGTTTGAATTTTGAGATTTTGAAATCAGATTATGTTTTTCTGCAATCACGAATTGCGATAGGACTCTACTCCTTGGGTTCTACTAATGGCTCTTATCGCAACAAAATTATAATTTAAGTCTTTAAAATTCAAATGAACGTCAGGGGCTGGTTGTTATGTGCTGAATGTTGTGTGCTGAATACTTTTTTTGCGAAAAAAAGATTGTGTACAATCGACGGTCGTTTCTAAATAATTCGATTCCGAGGCACGTGGACGCCTGCATTATAATAGAAAAATAAAATCAAGGGACGGGACGTCGTTCAACGGTCAAGTGAAAACAATAAGCAATTCGTGATTGCTCAAAAAAAAAAAAAAAAAGCAATGTGAACATTGCGTCATGGGTAAATTTTGCGCCTAAATAGGGGGTCTAGGGGTTACACCCTGGAAAGTTTTCTGAATAGTAGCTCTGAAAACGCTATTTTAGACAATCTTTGATGATTTGATGATGGAAGAGAAGGAATGTTAAGGGGACCTTAGTTTGGAATTTTTCGAACTTGAGGCTCAAAACAAAATTTTAAACGATTCAAAATTTTAATTCTGTACACAAAATTTGAAAAAGAGAAGGGAAGAAGAGGTTGTCAAAGCGTCTAGAGAGGAAAATTCCCCCCCCCCCAAAAAAAAATGCAGTTGTTAGCAATCTTTGTCTTTTTTTATTTATTTCTAATGAGACTGTATTAGAGGCTTTGACTTTTGTAGACCTAGTGCAATCTCCCGATGTAGCATCCGTATCAGATGGAGGTACCTGGGCTCTTACAATGCGAAACTGAGCTGGGAATTTAATTTTCCCGAGAGTACTTCAAGCCAAACGAATAATCGAAGGATCTTTAACATGCCTCAAAATCATACGACCCGGGAGCTGTCTATTTTATTCATCTTGAAAATCCATCGATTAAAGCCAGGTTTGAACCTTTGTCTTCAGGCGTAAGATGCCAACGCCTAACCATTACACCACTCGGTCGGCAGTCAACACTTGTTAAAGTAAGGGAACGGAATGGGATCTGGGATCATCCCCCATACATTTTTCGTCCAAAATACGTAATTGTAAGTAATTGTAAGAGAAGGAATGGGATTGGAGAAATCTTCATTAGTAAATTGTCAGAAGTTTTAATTTCCAAAATCGCAGTTTTAGACGATCTTCGGGATGTTAGGATGAGGAGAATTTAGTGCCTCTCCCCTCGGAATTTTTCGAAATTGAAATCGTTTAAACAAAAGTCGACCTTTAAAGGTGGAAAGGGAAGGTTGTAAAAACTTCCGCGAAAACTTTTCAAAATTGAAATTATAATTACGCAAATTGTAAGCAATCTTTGATGACGTTAGGGTAAGGGGTAAGATTTGCGGAGACTTCCTCGGAAATTTTTCAAAATTAAAGTTTCGAAAACAACTTTAGACAATCTTTGATGATGTTATAGGGATCAGGTTTTAGGGTTCTAGGGTTTCACCTAACCCTGGGAACTCTTTCAGAATACAGTCCTAAAACCGGAAATATTAAAACTTTTAATTTTCATCCTTACCTTACATTTTAACATGTTTGAATTCAAACGCTTACATCCCCAGAAGTATATTTTATTGATTTGGACGGAGGTGTTTTTATTTATTTATTATTTTATTTTATTTTTGACTTTTGTGTGATAACTATGGTCATTTTTCTACTATGTTTCATTTTAAATATCGTGTCTCATTAATCTCCTGCGGAGTTCTTGTTTTAACCTTCGTTTTTTCCCTTCAACCATTTAACAACTTCTAGTGCGACTTTTCATATCATTCGTTTAAATCTCACTTCTCTCTATCTCTCTCTACTTTGATTTATCTGTTTGAACCATATTTTAACGGCATATACATTTTTCAGCATTCAGCTTTGAGGTTTTCATGGTAAGAAAAAAATGAAAGTATGAAAAACAGAAACAGAAAAACATCAGCACCCCAGACGCTATCTTGTTTATTTATAAATTTATACATTTTTTAGTCTAAAGCGTGCCATGAGTTTCCAAATTGCACTGAATACTGTAAGAGCATTTTTTTCGCGAGGCTTTAATTTTCGCAACCCCGTCATAATAAAAATTTTTAAACCTTGTAAAAAATCTTTTTACGTCGGATTTTTCAATTTTCGCTTCTGTTTGCAAAAAAAAAAAAAAAAACCGCGAAATTTTGTTTTCCGATGGGAAGTCACTGTAATCTTCCAAAAATTTCATAATTCGGGACATTTTGCCTGATGATTCTGAAAATTTGGAGACATAATCTTTACTAATAATAAAGCTGAAAGTCTCTCTGTCTGGATATCCGGAGGATGTCTGGATCTCTGTGACGCGCAAAGCGCCTAGACCATTCGGCCGATTTTCATGAAATTTGGCACAAAGTTAGTTTGTAGCATGGAGGTGTGCACCTCAAAGCGATTTTTCGAAAATTCGATGTGGTCTTTTTCTATTCCAATTTTAAGAACAAAAATATCATAAGATAGACGAGTAAATTTCGAAATTATCATAACGTGGAACCGTAACATGGACACAAGCCAATTGGCGAGATACTAAATTATAACGTGGAACCGTAACATGGGTGCAAGCCAAGTGGCGAGAAAATTCACCATACATTATTTGTAAATATACAGGCGAACCAAAAGACCTTTTAATTTTTCTATTACAGGCAAAGCCGTGCCGGTACCACTAGTTGAAATAATAAAATGCCTAAATGTAATTATTTACTAAAGATGTAAGCACATGTGTGAATATCCATAATTTATCATTCTGCAAAGTTTAGAGCTCCGTTCGGCAGAAAAGTTCTCTCCTCTTAAAAATTTAAGTTCGAGGCGCCCCTGCTGGTGTTGATCCTACTTATGACAAAATGATTTTAAAATCTCTGTAATTAGTATAAAAGAACTAACACCTTTTACTTCAAACTTGTGCAGACTACGGTTATAGAATAGATAAAGGGATATCGCGATGCGCCCTCTTCATTTGTAGATGGTGCCAGTATTTTTTCCAGAGAAATTATTATTTTTTTTTTTTTTTTTTTTTCAGCAGCTCAGTTGCAAATATTTTTCATATTTTGATTTGGCAATTTTGCGCCCCTCAAAAATCTTTACTCCGTGCTGGGGCACGGACTGACGGAGTATTAGTCCGGCCCTGCTCAAATATGAATTTAACAGATTTGGTGACTGCATGAAATAATAATTGATGCTCTAGCTCTAAAATCATTGCCTTGATCATTTCCCTTTTTTTTTTTTTTTTTTTTTTTTGTCCATCTTTTCACAAATCCACATACAATTAAAGCTGCAAGAGCTGCATTAAGTATTCGATTACTAATTTCAACCATAAGTGTCGAATTAACGCGACGCAGCGTGATAACCAAATGCGGAATTGACGAAAAGCAATGAACAAGCGCAAGCACATGGATGTACGCTAAAAAATGGTAGCCCCTGTTGTGAGCAAATCGAGCAACCGTCCGAGCAACCGGCAGTAACCCTGTAGGCAACTTCCCGCCCGAAAAACCAGTTCCAGATAGCGTTGACGGTTCCTATTGCGGTTGCGATGTCCCGTAATTTCTCTCGTGTGATATCCCCTTAATACATTGTGAAAAAATGTGTGTGTGTGTGTGTGTGTGTTTTATTTTTAAACGTTCTATGCATTGCAACCATCGCCGTTCCCCCCATAATGCTCTGCGTCGGAGGAGGTGGGCCGTTTTGTTATTCTAAGTACACATTATTCCCCAGGGTCTTTCTCAATCTATAATTCTTTTTCACGCTTGCATTCGTACTATAATTTAATCGATCTCACTTATAAATGTCGGCGCAAGTGGCCAACCAAAAAAGACGCATGTTTGAAAGGTTTATAAGCAAGTTCAATTTTATTTCAGATGAAATTAAGTTAAAAAGAGCATAAAAAAGCATTGAAATGCAGAAAAAATAGTTTAATAGTTGTCTGAAATTTTTAATAAAAAAATATAGGCAGTATAAAAAAAGTGCGCTGTTTAACTTATTACTTTTTAATGATGGAAGAATTCTAAAATTAAAATTTTCATGCTATTTCAACCAACTTTCACAGTATAATTCAAATGCTCGTGCAATGAAGCAGGAACATCAGTATTTTGTGCAAGATTAGCTTAGCAAAACACAATTTTTGAAAACAATAGAAGAAAATTGGAAAAGGTACAGTAAAATGGGAGCTTTGAAAATTGCTGAGCGATAGAATCACATAAAAAAAGTCACGAGTCAAGGACATAAGAGTAAACTAACAAAAGCACTTAAGTAAGATACTGATGATGACCTTACTCTTAATCCCCACTCCTTTCCCACGATAGCACAGTAGTCCATTTCATTTTCATCTACCGACGCAACAAGAATTAGGAAGGGGGTTATAAGTTTGACGCTTCTATGTATCTGGTTGGTCTGTGGTAGAGTGGTCTGTGGTACCGTAGCTTCTAGACGGATGAATCGATTTTGATTTTTTTTTTTTTTTTTTGTTCGTTTAAAAGGAGTTTTGATCAAGAGTGTTCTTAACTAGGTCTTGTCTTTGTATGACCTCAATTACCAAAAATATTAATGTTTCATTATATATTTCATTATATAATATCAATATTTAAAATTTTAGCACCAGTCGAAAGAATGAAATTATCTGCGTCTGATGAATTATGTTTAGAACTTCCGAGTATTTTGAACTCGCGAATTGTATATCCATTTTAGCAGATTTTAAATGCAATCTAAGTCTTTATTCATGCGAGTGGAAACGATGTCATTGTTTGCCGACAGGTGAAAGGAAAAAACTTAATTATCAAAAAAAAATGTAGTAAGTTTCTATTTGTAAACACATAACCCAAACTGGGTGTCGTAGGAAGAGGCAAGGGGTACCTCGAAGTGTCCGTGTCCATGTTATTCGCCTCAGAGGGCAACAGTAAAAGGTATCTTAGAATCTTCCCTGTATTACAAAGAAAATACTTGTTATTCATTTTAGTTTCTTGGATAGGCTTTTTAAAGGATTTTCAATATTCCCTCCTGATTCACTTCACGCGACAAGAATATTTTACTAGTTGTGATTGTCTTTTTCTTTCCGTCTCATGTCAACTAGAAAAAATATTTAATACACTTACATTTTATACGTGTACTGACCCGCGAAATTGATCAATATTTGGTCGGCAGTTGAGGACAAGGGTTTTTAATTTAATATTCTTTTGGTAAATATTCGCAACTCCAATAAACTATAGGGTGCGCTACAGCCACTGGCTAATGGCGGATGAAAAAGGTAAAACAATCAAATGCCGTAACTTATAACTTGCTTTGACGCTTAGTGAATGACAGTAATTTTTCATCGTATTTGTGGGAAGCTTTCGTTTCTATTCTTCTGAAATTAAACTACACCACAAACTGTCTGAAGCCTGTTTTTACCCCCAAAAAAGTACGAGGAATGAAATGTTTTACCTTTTTCGGCAGTATTGTTAATCATCGCAAGGTAGCGTATTCGAGCTCTGGAGTTGCGAATTTAAATGCTAGACTATGTTAATGGTTGCTGTTGAACGTTATATAAATTCGTTTTATTATTTTATTTAAAGACCACTGTGTGGACTTTATACAGAATTACAATTGCGTGAAAAGGGCTGAAAAAATGATACATACTTAGAAAAAAAAAGCATGTATTCACCGATTTTCTAACGGTGTACATAGAGATTTAAAATCTTGAAAATATGACCAAAAGAAGGCTTTGTTTTTCACTTAAAGTATTTCAAACAAAAAAAAATTAAGAGACTTTTCATTTTCTTAACAAGTAGAGCTTATAAACTACAAAACTATACGTGCTGTGGGTGGACGCAGAAGAGTCCACTTCGTCTGCTACCTGTTTGCCGAGTGGTTGTTATCAAACATTGAGGAATATTGGGTTATATCCTGTGCACAGGATCGGATTAACCATAGAACAGAAGTAACAACTGCTACGGGCCCCGCACTTCTGGGGGCCCCACGCCATGAGAAAAAAAATTCCAGAAAAAAACTACTTTCCCGTACTTTTACCCGTTTAAATTTTTCTATTTATATCTAGCTTTTCTAAATGTTCAGGTAAATTAAAAATGCTCAACGTGCCTAAAGAAGTTTTCACTTCAAATGTCTTAAATTTTTATTAAAACGCAGACTCGTTCCGGAATAATTCCATGCTGACCAGTATCATCGGTGTAAGGAGGAACGGGGGGGGGGGGGGCTTCTTGCATCATTTGGAGACGGTACTGTTTGACCACGGATTGTATGGAATTGGCAAACATCCACTTAGGCGACTCCATCTGAATGAGGGGAAAAATACAAATTTTATGCGCGTATTCCGCTCATTTGAATGAGACTCTGCTTAATTTAGAGGCTAACATACATCTGTAAAATCTGACATCTCTGAAAACTAATAGATGCTTCCATTTCCGCGTGTAAACCGGATGTTTGCTTTTCCATACAATCCGTGGTTAGACAGTAGGAGCCTTCAAACTAACAAAGATTGAGAACACTCACTACCTTATTACTTGTCACATGTGTGTCCGTTAGCCCATAAAGGCATCAGAGGCTTTGAAGTAACAATATCTTTAGTCACGTCAGAGAAAGCACGAAGGGGAGAAGGGGGATCGCTGGATGCCTTCCAGAAATTTCTCAACGCAATTTTAGTTAATCTTTCTTAGTGTTAGGAGAAAAAGCTCAGTTGGGTCGGAAAATTTTCAAAGCTGACCTTAAAACTACAATTTTAGGCAATGTTTGGTAATGTTAGGAGAACGGATTATAGGGTTTTCTCTTAGAATTATTATTATTATCATTATTTTTCAAAATTTAAGTCAATTTTAAGGTATTTTAAAAAAATTTAAGGGAGTTAGGGATCCCTAAAACTTTCAGCTATTTAAGCCTAAAAAAAAAGCAAATTTAGGTTGTTTGATAACAATAGAAGAAAGAAGATGGGATTCTTTCCTGAAATTATGTTCAAAACTGAAGTCAATTATAGTATATCTTTGGGAAGAAAGGGTTTGAGACATCGTCGTAAAGTCTATCTGAAAACAAAATTTCAAGTAATGTGGGAACTTTAGAGAAAGGGATGAGGGGCTGAACTCCCAAAAAAATTTCTGACTTGAATTTCCAAATCGCGATTTTAGATTATCACTGGAAACGTTATTCGGGGAGGGGGGGGGATACGAATCTGCTTCCCAAAATTTTAGAAACTGAACTCGTCAAGACGCAGGATATCTTTAGTACTAACTTTAGGTAAAGAGTGGTGGCTCGGAGCCTTTCCATCGAATGTTGAGAAGCTGGGGAAGTAGTTGGGTATAATTTTTTTAAAATTTTGAAATCGAGCTGGTTTAAGGGCTCTCCTCGGAATTTAGGGTCTAAAAACGCATTTTTAAGCAATTTTTGGGGATATCAGGAGAAAGAGGTTTCTGAAACGCGAAAAGCACAAATCTTAAATATGTAGTTTAAAGCTCTCTTTGGCGATAGAGGGAGAAAGGGTTACCATCCAGAAATTGCTTGAAAGTGGCTTTCTTCTTAAAGCTTTCAAAATTAGAGTCCTGAAAAGGTAATTATTAATCATCCTGAACTCTCTTTGGTCTCTTAACTTCATGTCGATTTGTCACCCTCAAAAATTGCCGCCCGCTACACTGTAAGCAACAATGAGCAAAAACCTTTTTCTTTTGCATCACCAAAGGTAGCCGAAAACTTTTTTATTCAAACTTGAAATTCAGAAAAATTCAAGGAGGAAATTGTTTATTATAATCGAAAGTCCGCTAAAACTGCTTTTTGGAACTTCAGTTTCGAAAAGTGTCATCTCAAGCCCGATTCCTTCCTATAACGTCATCTAAAGGTGGCCTACAAGTGCGTATTTTGGACTCTAATTTCAAAAAATTTCTATGCGAGTGTACCTCTCCCCCTCCAGCATTGTTAACGATTTTCTAAAATGTACTTTTAAGACTTCAACGTCAAAATTTTTCCAGGTTGCCTTGGAGAGTGCCCTGAACCCTAGTTTGTACTAAAACTAACTAGCAATGACCTACAATCACGTTTTCAACACTTCTATTTCAAGAAATCTCCAGGGGATGGCTTTGGTGAACTCGTCCCACTAACGCCCCAAAATCACCAAAGATCGTATAAAATTACAGATCTAGTCCTTTAGAGTCTATAATTTCGAAAATGCTCCGCTCAAAATTGTGTTTTTAGATTAATAATAAATAACAAATTCGAAATTTTTTCCAATGGGGCCTCCTTGAACACCCCTCTCCTCACAGCAACATTAAAGATAATCTATAGTTCTATTTAAGACTTTAATTAAAAAAAAATTGCCTGGAGCGAGTCGCTGTGAATCCAAAATTTTCCCTTTAATTTTACCTAAGATGGGATGCAATCGCGTTTTTTGACTTCAGTTTCAAAAAATCTTGAATAAGGGCCTCCAAACCGTCTCTCTTCCTAGTTTCATAACCGGTCGTTAAAAATTTTATTTATCTATTTATTTATTTATTAAAAATATTTCACACTACAGAAAGCTGTGCACACTACAGAAAATGAGTTTTTAGGATTGAAATATCGAAAATTTTCCGGGGGTAAAGTCTCGGACCCCTTCCCTTTATATCGTTCAAAAATGCGTTTTTGGAATTAAACGTTAAAAACGTGTAGTGACGGGAAAACAAGGGGCAATATAAGGGGGTCATAAGACCCTCGTAAAGCTTTGAAATTATCCATATTAATGTATTCATGCATGTTATATGTGAACCTCCCGTCTTCATGAAGAAGTTTACTATATGTTCTCATGTTTACTATATGTACGCATGTAAAAACGAGGCCCCTTGAAAATATTTGTTACGGCCCCCGCGCTGGCTTAATCCGGCACTGCCTGTACATGATGCTTTTTTCAGAATGGAGAGCTCATTGAGTGCAAAGGCCTCTCCTCTTCTACAATATATTTATATACACTCCATTATAATGCTTTGAAATTTGTTATTATTCGCGTAGTTTCAGTAGTATATAGTGTGGTGACCGTCAAATAATTGAAGAGGCAATGTTACTGGATAGCACAAATATGATAGAAACACTTAATTTACTTTATTCGAATATACACGTATTTACAGTATTAAACATTCATTGTCGGTAACCAGCTTGAAAGGTTTGCCAAATACGTAGTTGAAGAACTGCGTCACACCGAAAATGATAGCTAAGGCTTCTCGATCTAACTGGCTGTAATTTTGTTCAGAACTGGTGAGTACACGAGAAGCATAGGCCTTCTGTAGGGATAATGAAGGCGTAGAACGATCTATTGCCTATGCTTCTCGTGCAGCGACACTAGCGCCGCCGAATAGAGAAGAGGAGAGTCCTCACATATAGAGTCCCTATAGGGACTCGAGTAGTAGATAACTCCCCGTCCAATGTTGATACCTTGTAAAAACATTAATTAGCGAATTAACATAAAATAACATGAAAATGTAAAACAAATTCGATTTTAAAAGAAATAATGTAAGTACCGAAAATTTTGGAAAGTTTTAGAAATGCTAGCAGCAAAGCCTTTACCGACGGAAGGACTGTTGTTTATGTAGTTGTTGAATGGTTGAAATCTTACGCATGGCCGCTTTCGTGAAGTTGTAGCGCGCAAATTTTGATTTCAATAGCGCCATATTTTACGTAATCTTATAGTTAATATAAATTATTGAAATGTGACCATGATTCCGTTTTCAATTTAAATTCTTATTGTATTGATTGTGATGTGAGAAATAACCTCATATTTTTTGGAATTTGGCGAGCATTTAAAAATTGAGAAGATGCCTTGTGTCACTCGTAATCAACAAGTAACACTCCTAAACGTATGTATTTTTGCTATGATTTTCAAATTAAATCTGGCCTACCTGGTGCATGAAAGCCTATTTTCTTAGATTATTCTATTGCATGTTTTCAGATTGATGTTTTTCTAAGTAGTAAAATATTTTTATTTATTTTAAAAGATATCCATTTCACGTTGTGATGTTTGGTTATTTAAACATATGTGCAAAAAATCAAACTGCATACCGACTTTTAATTTCATTTTTTTTGTATTGAAAGAAATTTTCTGTAACAATAATCATCTGGTTCATATTGTCATGATGTGGGTATATATTTGATTACGTGCTGCACACATTTTATCTCCATACTGATTCGTTAATGTTAAATGTAATTTGATTGATTTGTGTATTGAATTAAAAAAAAAACTACATTTGAAGATCACATTGCATGTAAATTTAATCGGATCTAATGAGATTTAAAAAAAAAAAATCCTGACCGCTAAATTCAAACATTCTATTTTAGTGTTACGTACTTTACAAACTTGTTTTTACATACTCCAAAAAGTCTATTTTTTTCTGATCTTCAGTCTTGTGGTTTCTGTTAAATGTGTGACACATTGTTCAATTTACTGAACTAAGTATTTCAGTGTTTCAAAATCATTAACACTAATTCAGAATCATAAAAAAGTGTCAAAATTGTGATTAAACTGTTCAAGAATCAATTTTACTATTTAACTTGTTTAAAGCCAATCACCGCCTCAGAGCATGGGTGCAAGACCTTCCGTCTCAGGACGGATTTCCGTGAATTGAAAGCCATTTCTGAAGCTAGGAATGGTTCGATATTTCTCCTCTGCAAACTCTTAAAAATTTAAAAGTCAAAAAGTTTTAGGCTGTCTTTAATGATGTAAAAGTGGGGAAGGAGAGGTTTAAAAAAAAAATCGTAAACTGTAGTCTTAAAAACACTAATTTAGGTAATCTTTGGTGAATTTATGAGAGATGGTTTCGGTGTTCTAACATGAAAATGTTTTGTAGCTGATGTATTTAAAACTATTTGAGGCTATACATAAGTGACTTAAGTGAAAGGGCATTTGGGACCCTCTCCCGAAAAGTGTTTGTAAATGAAGTCTTAAAACTTTAAGGCTGTCTTTGGCAATGTTAAGGAGGGGGCTCTCTTAAGCCTCAATTCCGAAACTGGAGTCTTAAAAGTGCAACTTTAGACCGTCTTGGGGTTCGGGGTTCCCCTTCCCCAAAACATATTCAAAGCTGAAATATTCAGAACTCAACTTTAGGTAATCTTTGGAAGACTTAAGAAGAAGGAATTCGAAGGCTTTCTCTCAATAAGTTAAAGAATTTAAATTCTTAAATATTCGGTGATGAAAAGGGGAAGTCAAATTAAATGAACTTAGGGAAAGGAGTTCGGAAGGGGGGAGGGTCTCTCTCCCCGAAAATTTCTCCGTTCTAAAGTATTGAAATGCTATTTTAGCTATTTTTGAGTGAGGTAAGAGTTGGAGAATTCAAAGGTCTTTCTTGGAACATTTTTGAAATTGAAGTCTTAAAACTTTGGGTTGTCTTGGGCGATGTGTGAGGGGAGTTGCTCTCACTATAGAAAGATAAATCTTAAACAAAAACTTACACTGCGTTTAGTAAACACAGTGAGAGGAGGGGGTATTCCGCACCCCAGCCCGAAATATTTCCGTTTCTGAAATTTCAAGAGCTTTGTTTTGGGGTATCTTTGGATGACTTAAGGGGAAGGGCGTTAAGTTTCAAAAATTAAAGTATTAAAATTTTTAGGCGGTCACAAGTCATGTTTATAGATAAGGGGGGGGGGGGGGGGGTACTATTCTTACAAAAAAAATTTTAGAAACTGAAGCCTTAAAAATTGAAATTTAGGACATTTGTGGTGAACTCAGAGGAAGGGGTTCTGGAGTTCTCTTCCAAAAATTTTTTGATGCTGAAGTATTTAAACCGCCGCTTTAGGCTGTATTTGAGTGCCTTAAGATGGATGTGATTCGGGGACCCTGCCTGGGGTTAGGATTCAGTTCCCCTATTTCTTTTTTTTAATTAATGAACACTGGAAAGAGTACCTTGTTTAAAAATATCTACTTCACTGAAGCGATTTTTTATTGCTAATTTCACCACCTGCTATCTTATGAAAGTATCCTTTTTCAAATGAAGACTGTGTGGGGGAATGGTGCCAGTTCATTATCATTAGTCGGCTATACCCTTCCCCCACCTCTCCTTCTTTTCTGGTTTGTTGGCGCTACCTTGGGTAGACTCTCCGATCAGAACTGATTTAAGTTGCAAAAGTGAAAATCTCATGTTCTAAGCGATTTTATTGCTACAATAAAAATGTTTATGATCGGCAAAAACTAATGGTGAGGAGCTGCGAACGCTTTTACCCCTAACCTTATCCAATATCGTCTAAAATTGCGTTTTTGGCACTTCAATTTCGAAATAGTGTCGAACGAGGGTTCCTGAACTCCATCCCTTCAATAGTGCATTCAAAATTCGTATAAACATTATGAAAGATGGACTACGATTTCGTTTTTAAAGTTTCAATTTCGGGGAGAGCCCAGAGCGCCCCCCCCCCCCTTTCTCTAATATTTTTGAAGGTTGCCCAATAATGTGATTTTGGGACATACCAAAATGGCCTATCATACGCTTTTTGGACTTCAATTTAAAAAAATTTCTGGGAGAGATCCCCCAAACCCCCCCCCCCCTTCCTTTCTTATTCCCGGAATTTAGGTTTTTTGGAATTTGATGTCAAAACGCTTTAACATTACAATTTAAAGGATAAATTTAAATCAAATTCGCAAACTGGCATTGTTAAAATCTACGACATTCATACACATAAATTTTTCCTTAAGCCCGCGGGCGGGAAAGGGGGGGGGGTCTGAAAATATTTTCCCTCTTGAACACATCACCAAACTTGCACCCATGCCTCAGAGTAACAATAAGACATCTAAGCCCAAGAATAACTGTAAGATGTCCTACTGTTGCTTTGAGCCGACCATATTGTTACAAAATAGTTATATTTAAAACCCTAAATTACAGATCAGGTTGGTATTTTTGCGTCAAAAATTGGTTTTTGACATGACGACCGTCAACAATTGATTTAACTGGTGTTTCTAAGGCGTACTGTGCCTTCCTGGGGAGGCAAGGCCCACACTAGTGATTTCAACTGCTAGATTGAAAATTAGCCAAATTTTAAAAGCTTTAGCCAAAGACTTAATTTTAATAAACTTTAATTTAAAAAGAACTTCAATCACAAAAAAAGTGTATTCTTCTATATATATATAAAAATGAATGTTTGTCTGTATGTCATCCATGAACTCAAAAACTACCCGGCAGATTTGGCTGAAACTTTCACCGTTTGTTATTTTTGGTACTGGGAATGTTTATAGACCAGTTCGAAAAAAATCCGATCGATAGTTCCTTTTTTATTCCAATTTAAGTCACAATCCATTGGATAAATACGAATAAAATTATCGGCTGCAGAAATTAATTCGCATGAAAGATCTCATTGATAAGAAGTTAGCTGTTGCCATTTTTCTTGAGTTTGAACAAATAAATTCTTTCTTTATTGTTTTATGGCTTTTCATGCAACGGGGGGATTTAAAACTTTTTCTATTTGATATTTTTAGCGATGGATTGATCTTGCAAACTGCGTGAGTACAAAATTTGAGTATAGTCACAGCTTCACTTGATACCTGGACCAATTATTATGAAAATTGCTATATATGTATTTTTCCACAGAGAAAGTGCATAATATGCTCATTGAAGCCACTCGCCACCAGGTGGCACTGCAGAGTAGCAACATCTGCCCCGTTCAACTGATTGTCATGAAAATCAGTATAATGATGTATTTTTTTGTTGGCATAGCAACGCGCGTTGGGTACAGCTAGTGTTTTATATAATGCACAAAATACAAGCACTTATATTTTAAATACGCAGCGTAAGCTTAAGCTAAATAAAACACTTACTAACAATACATTTAAGACATTGAGTTCCCAACACATAGTGTTTTTTTTTGTTTTTTTCTTTTTTGCAGAATTTCAAATAATAGGAAATTGCATAGTTTTAAGGATTGAGACTTTTTTGTGCATAGAAATTTCAGAGAATTTTGTGTTTACCCATACTTTTTTCAAAACTTCCCTAGACCATTCTTCCCCTAAACCATAAATGTAGTGAAGGAAACTGGAGCTTCCTTCACTACATTTATGGTTTCATCACATTTGGCATATTGGCAAATACTCAGCAAGGGCCTTGGGAGGCATAGAATAACAGTACGTTGGACAGAGAGTTGTTACCAAAATCTCATTTTGAGCTTTTAATAAATCAAAAATCAAATCAATGTCTGGAAATAATTTATCAGCATTACATAAAGTCATTAGCACTCGGGTTGGAACATCCTCTGTTTCAACAGCAGGGAACTTCCTATTTTCTTTTCTAGTGGAATCAATATATCTTGAACGACGGCACGGTTTTAGAAATTTTTTGCTCAAAAGCAAGCTTACCCGCAGCAGGGGCCAATCCAGGTTTTTTTTCTCGCCACCTATTTTTGTGAAAGTATTGCATCATTCTATTTTTGTGAAAGTTTTTTTTATCAGCATTGTTTTTGTGAAATTTTAGACGCATCCTAATTTTTGTAAAAGAAGTAGTGGAACAAGTGAAATTTAAGTTCTAAAAGTGTAAATGTCATCTAGTATTATTTTAAACAGGTTTCGTTTTTTTTGGGGGGGGGGGGGGAGGGCTGAAAACCTAAGAAGAAAGAAAAATACCATCGTAATTTCAGCTTTATGGTCTATGTACTGTGTACAATATAGGATATAATATGAGAAAAACGGTTCCTCAAAACAGATGTTTCAAGATTGCGATAATATTGCATAAATACACTTTGGTGTGAAACAGCTAAAAATTAGTTAAAATACTACAAAAATATTTCTATTTAAGCGATTGTTCATATAAACCTGCTTATAATTTTATTTTATGAGTATATTTTGTTTCAAACAGAGAAACAAATTTTATACTTTAAAATGCGAATTTTTGTGAAATTTTCGATGTTTTTGTGAAGCTACTGATTTTATTACTTGATTTTTGTGAAAGTACCGATTTCAAAATAGGATTTTTGTGAAGGTACCGAAAAAGGGTAGCAAAATCAGCCTGTATTGGGCCCTGCGCAGGGTTGGCTCTAAGTAGTTTTGCCACCCTAGGCGATACTGACAAATGCGCCCCTCCCCTCCTCCATTGAAGAAAAAATGATGATAATTTAAAATAATGTATTGAATAAAAATTTTCGTGAAGTACATTAAATTCAAGTGAGTTTCTAGTTAAATTCCAAACTGGGTTTTCCATTTCTGAGCACTGGTACATACTTTTAATTCTCTTTTAACATTAAAGTAGTGCATCTTATGGCATTGAAACATATCTTTCTATTTTCAAAAGACTTTTAAATCACAGTCAATCTAAAATTAAATTGAATTTCTAGTTCAATTCCGAACTATGTTTTGCATATCCAAGCCTGGTACACACTTTAATTATATCTTTTGTAGCGTTGAAGCAGTGAACTTTATGGCACTGAAACAGATATTCATACTTTAAAAAAAATATTTCAACATGAAAATTTGCCACCCCTAAAATCTGCCGCCGGCTGCCTAGGTCGCCTACCCCAGGAGCCAGGTCTGCTCACCCATCCAGGAGTGATTTCATTATATTTAATATTCCACTTGTGAGGTAATTTTAAACATAGTTTTTTTTTAAATAGAATTTGTATGAGTTTAATTGTAAAGTTATTCATACTCACATTTATAATGTAATAAAAAAATGTCAGTGCATAAAAATTTTTATGTAAAATATGTTATATTTCTTGTAACCAATTAAATAAATCATAACTTCAGGATAGCTTTTATCAAATTCAGATACAGTGAAACCCAGGGATTGGTTTAAAAAAATACAGGGATAGCCAAATTTGATTTTCGCATAGAACGAAAAAATCACATAATAGAAAAAACTATAAGACAGTAAAGATGACTCTGTTAAAATGTACAATGTCTATATTTTTAAAAAAGGACATTGTTATTCAATATCATTTTAGATCATTTTAGCACATTTAGTTGCAAATCTGGTCATTTACTTTGAAAATAGTCTGTATTAGTGTTAGTGGTGCACAGAGGCATTTTTCAAACGGATTGCTTTTTCAAAAGAAGCCAGAATTCAAGGTCCACCATTCTCATATCACACTCCAACACTCATTCAAACATATTTTTTATTTATTTTTTTTTTTAATTTTTGAATAATGACTGAGTATTAGTTAATAAAATAAATTAATTCATGATGAATACTTATTACTAAAATATAAAGTATCAGAAAGTTCAAGAATGAATGTATTTACTTTTCTTATACTAAAAATAAAAACAGCGATGCAAAATCATCATTATAGAACAATTTATGTACACATACAGTTGGATTTTGCAGGGGAAGAAAGAGAAAATAAATTTTATTTTTTCATTTTTAAAATTTTAAAATAATGCTATTGCTTGGAATTATCTTACATATTACATGAATAGGGTTATGTAATTAATCAAAAAAACTCAAGGGAGCAATAGAAGGGGTCCTGCCCCCTGGACTCTTCCCTTGTGTGCGCCCGAATGGAGGAGTAGCATTTCTGTTTTCATAGTTTTACTTTCAACAGCATGGATTAGCTTTAAAAAAGCACAAAAGGAAACTAATTGCTTATTTTTAAAAAATATGTTTTTTTTCCTTTCCGGGGAGAACGCAAAATGCAAGGAATTCATAAACAAACTTTCTATCTGGGTATAGAAGTAGAGAAAAACTGGGACCTGAAGAAAAAACTTACAAGGGGAAAAACATAGATTTGGGGAACGTAAAATCGGAGTTTATTGCAATGTTGATGAACTTCGTTCACTAAAAATTTTCTAACTTTGCAGACAGTTACGATATGTTTTTAAGCAAATTTCTGCATTATTATTTTTATTTTGTTCAGGGCAATTCCACCGTTACGGACGTAACAATCACAGACTTTAAACACTCATAATTTCAATTTGGTTTCATAAAAAGCTACAATTTTTTTTTTCTGTTGTATAGTTGGGTGTTATTAATGCTATCAAAAATTTGGGTGCAGATTGCTTTATTAGAAAAAGTAACAAAAATTAAAAACTGCCTGTTACGGACGTAACTCAGAAAACAACAAAATGTATACATTGTCATACAATTGCCAATATTCCTGTGAATTATTCATAGATTTCTAAAATTTTCTTTGAAATACTTGTTCTAGAGATTTTAAGCTTTCTAAAACCATAAAGTTTTCATGGATACTGTTTGTAAAATTTATGATAGAAATTTATATATTTGTTACGGACGTAACAAAAAAGTGTTACGGACGTAACATGTCTGATATACTAATTGCACAAAGCAAATAAAAGCTTATGTATACTAATAATTTTTGTTAAGAAAGTGCATTTATCTAGATTAACACATTATTTTGACCATTTAAGTTACACTTGAATAGTTTTTAAAGATTTGGGGAGGTAGGGAGCAGCCCCGTCCATATACCACCATGTAAATAAATATAAAATATAAATTGGTGCGTCATAAAAAGGGAAATTATCCAATGGGAAATTAAGCAAAACAAAAGTGGAATTATTCAGTTACAAATAAATTTTTCAAATTTTTAACATGAACATGGAGGGAGAGCGGGGGGGGGGGGGGGGGTCTTCTACAAGGAAGAACTTTTACAGTTTAAGAATTTTCGATGATTTTCTCTATCTCTCAACAAATACATTAACTGCCAAATTTCTTTTAAAGTTTAACGGTTGCCTTTGATTTTGATCGCTTTTTAATAGAATTGGCACGTTTTTGCCAAAGGTGGAAAAAACTGTCGAAACTGAATCGGAAAAATGCATTTTGGCCAACATTTGCCTAAGTAATCTAAATCTTGCTTCAAAACTAAATTTGCCTTATCTGAGGATCAGATGTAGCTAGTTTAATATTTAGTATTTTTAACTCTAAGCTAATTATGCTTTTTAATTTAAGTTTTAAAACTATAAAATATTCAACGCATCAATGAAACAGTAATCTAAATATTATTTTTTTGTGGAGAGTAAATAACAATAAAAAGTAACTCAGTAACTTTGGTTTAAACTATTAAACAGGACAAATTCTTATCTCTAAGTTAGTTTTTAAATAAGAAGTAATATCAATTTGGCTATGCTTTCAGAATGATAGAAGTTTGAAGAGAAAAACTATAATTAATATCTGTAATATAAATTTAAAAAAAAAAAACTTTATTGATAAAAATTACGCACAAAATGCTTTGGATTTAATCGTGTTAAATGATCAAGGAATTTTCACAAAAATCTACTGGGAGAACACTATTTTTTTTTGTGTCATAGTGCATTGATGAAGCAAAGTTTAAGAAATTAAGGAACCCTCTAGAATATTTTAATGCATGTTACTAAGCATTAATTGCTAATCTAGAATTATTAACACCAAATGAATTAGGATTTGGAGGACAAAAAAAATCTTACATTGAGAGGAACACCTCAGAGCAACAGTAGGATATCTTGTCTTATTCCTAGGATTAGATGTCTTAATGTTGCTCTGAGGCGACGATGTGTATTTCAATAATTTTAAAAAATGAAATTAAATATCCACTAATATTTATAAAATTTTAAAAATCACAGTATCAGAAGTTTTTTTATATCATATTACATGTCATACCCTATATTTTCATTGCCTATCCTGTATTTTTTTTCTTTTTAATTGAAAATATACATGTGTTACGGACGTAACGTACTGCTTTTTGTTACGTCCGTAACAAAAAATGTTACGTCTGTAACGCCATTTTTTTAAAAACTAAAGAAATTCTAATGTTTTAAACTATGGTAAACAATTACTCTGATGAATTGCTAAAAGGACAAAAAAGAATTTCTTTTAATTTTGATTTTTTAGGAAGCAACAACAACTTTTGCTAAATTTTTGTTACGGACGTAACATTGAACTTCATTTTTTAAAAATTTTAATTGCCTAATTTCATTTTGTAAAAAAATAAAAGTAAATGCATGTTATTATAGTATTATGTTAATAATTTAAGCTGTACTGCAATTAATTTTGTTTATTTTTATTTTGCTATTAGAAATAAGCATTTGAAAATGGGGTATTTTTTTCTGATTGTTTTGAAGACCCGACTATCATACTTCCAACTAGGAAAAAAATTTATTATTTAATTTTTATTAAAAAAGCAATGCAATATTCTGAAAATACACATTGCAAGCTTTACAATGATGTATAATATAGCAAAATAACTGCAATATGAAATTTTGACCTACTGGTTTCACTTTTCATGGAATTGCCCTTCAGCAACAAATAGAAGTTACCAGTTGTGGGGGTGCTCGCAATTAATTATACAGAAAAATAAGTAAATATTATTAAAACCATGCTGGAAGATTTTATTAGAGTTCACAGAGAGTTTTAAATTTCATCTAGGTTTGGCATTTATGAAGTTTATTATTTCAAAAGTTAAAGGGGGAAAAGCCGAACAATTTCTTTAGAAAGAATAAGAGGCTCAAGCATAAAAAGTTTGTAAACCACTGATTTAAACATAGTCAAAAATGTAAGTTGATGCTGAAAATATCATAAAATGTTCACATCTAATGTAACTCTTCAGTATATTTTAAATTCACATTAAATATGTACCTTTAAATATGCTGTATGAAAAATAATGATTAAAAAAAAAGCTTACAATTATGTAAATTGCAATGGTATAAATAAAATTAGCTAAAACACTCATTAAATATATTACAGTGGAGCCAGGGGATAACGTATGAAATGAACAATGAAGAATCAACACAACTCCAATTTTACACTGTCTGTTTCATACGAAATCTCGCTTCTGAGGTCATTTTCTGCAGGTACCTAAAAAACATTTGTTACTGATAATGCTAAAATATTTCGGATTTTATATTGTTCTTTACAGACCGCTTAAACGTTTTCCTACATTCGAATTAAAATAATTTTTCATCTACAAGACTCTCAGAAACTTTTTTTTAGATTTCTATTTTTTCAAGATAAATTTGTTTTATAGCTGTTTGAAACCACCCTGACATTTTTTTTTTTTTTTTGCGCTGCCTAATTTCTTTCGTGTACAAAAGGGGTTTCCTCTGGTTGTCCAATTTTTCTTCATGACAATTGAGGTCTGGAGCTGCTGTCATTTTTCTTGCAAATTTTCCAGAAGTTAGTGACGCATGTATCGTCTCATCACAGCACAAATTCCTTCAATATCAGATTTACTGCTCGCTGTCAATGTTGATGATGAAGACGAAAATTAATTAATTGAGGGTGTCCCCATAGCTGAATAAGCGATTCAAAGAATAAAAGCTGTATTTTTACTTGTAAATGTTAACTAAGAAGCAAATTTGCAAAAAATTGTTAGTACAGATCGTGCTTTAAATGAAATTGTATCTAAAAACAAAATACAAGCAAAGATTGCTTGTATTTTGTTTTCTCTACTTCTTCATTAGATAAATCTATTTTCAAGCAAATGCTTGGGTTTTTAACGCAGCTCCTATTTTATTTTCCCATGTGGAACATTTCTTATCACTGGTCCGAAAAAAAAAAAAGGAAAATTTAAATGGTGGTTCATTGTATTAATGCTTTGTGATTGTTTGATGTAACATAGCATTAAACCTTATGAAGAGTGAAACAGCGCTTTGCAGGGTTCAAAAGAACCCAGGTTTTCTTTATTTTGCAAAAGCCCAGTCCAACTAGGTTTGAAGAAACACCCTGGATTTTCTTTTCAAGTTTTTGTTGAAAAACCCGGGTCTTTTCAAGGAACTTTTTCGTGAAGCTTTTGTTTAAGTATTGTACCTAATTAATGTTATGCTATTTTTACATAGAGCTTAAGCTGTATATATAATTTTCAAATCATGCATTTATTTTTGTTCCAACGTAATTTTACAAAAGAGCAAAGTCAAAGAAAGAAACCAAGTACCTATAAATTTAAAAATCAAAAAATTTTCATGAAATGTTTTTTTGAAATTATTATTTTTCCTACAATATGGCCATTGCACAAATAAACATTTATACCTTTGTTCAGAAACCAACTGTGGCAACACTGAAAAAGTTAGGTTACTTGTAATCCTGAAACTTTTATTTTAATCTGTAATACATTTTCAGCACTATGTTTCTCTTGATGGTTTTCTCTCAACATATGACTTAATTTATATAAAAGAAGGATACAGCATAAATCATGGATATGAATAATATTAAACAAGTATTTATTTTAATTTTTTACTCAAGAAGTTGAGAAAGAAAGCATTGAGCTGTATCACTACCTATTATAAAACAAAGTCATCAGCTACATTAGTCTGTCTGTTTGCAATAACCTCAAAAACTAATTCATGGATTTTCATGCGATTTTCACCATAAGGAAGAGAGATTCCAGTCTTGTATAATATAGACGAACGCGCGAACAACGTTCACAGAAAATTTTTGGCTCTGCAGAAATTTTTTTTCAAACTGCTAACGTGTTGATTTAAAAAAAAAAAATTTTAAGGGAATTTTTAAGAAAATCCCAGAGTTTATTTCTGTTAAAGCCTTTCTCCAAAAGCCTTTTAAAGCACATGTGTAAAAAAATAATGGTTTTGGCAGTTTTCTTCAGTTGGTGAAAAATAAGAAAACTATATGTTATTGTAAAAAAAAATTAAATGATTTAAAGCACTTTTTTTTTTGCCTTTTTCATATTTGAATATAAATTAAATTTTTTATTCAAGGGTGAGTTAGGCAAAATAATTATTTGCAGAAAATTTTCCTAGGATTTGTGTTCGCAGAAAGCTTTTCATTTTATCTAAGTCTGAGAGATTCATGAGAAAGTTTATAGATCAGTTTGAAAAAAAATTCTATTAGTATAGTTCTTTTTTTTATATCAATTTAATACACAATTTTCAGAAAAATTCCCTAATATAGGGGTGAGAAAATACTTGCACATATTAACATTATATGTACATCAAATGCGCTGATTTTTCTGTTGAAGGTGGCATCTGTTTAAAATTTCTAAGTTAAATAAAAAACAAGTTATAATATTTTTAGTTCCATGTTCGATGGCTTTCAGCAATCCAGTTCAGTAGGTATTTTATCATCTCAACACTCTGGCAATAGCTAGAATTTTGTTGCATTCATCTGATTACTCAAGGCTTTTCTCCAGTAAAATCCTTAAATAACATTTTTTTCACTATATAAGTAGTCCTGAATTTTAACATGTTTTTTGTTCAAAACGTAAATAGTTTGGTCTCATTTTGTGCAATGGGGAAGTATGACTTTGTGTAATAAATACTATTTGAATAGTAACAGTAACGTAATCGCTTGACAAGACTGGTAAATAATAAATGGATTTGGATTGTTTTCTATTTTAATTGAACTTTAAAATGCAATTTAATCACTTATTTGCATTCATTTGCTCTGATTGGACATATAACGACATAACTTATTATCCAATCAAACAGGAGTTTGGCTAAACTTTTTGCAAAAAAATTTCAATAGCAGAGGCCCTTGGCAATTTGTTTAACTGTTACTGTTTTTGAAGTTAAAGACTACATAAAATGTTCTTCGGCATTCACGATGTGACCAAAATTTCCGTATTAAAAGAATCTTTTAAAATTTTTTGTTAGCATGAAAAATAATCCACCAACTGACTTAGGTTAAAACCTAAAACTTCCATTAGTTTGTCTGCCAAATTTCACTACTTGTTTTGGAAACATTTCGGATGAAAACTTTTAGTGTTATTTTATGGTCACCAAAAGTATCTCAGCATTTGGCGACAATGCAGCCGTGTGCAGGTAAACGGCAGTATCTGCAAAAATGAGTTTTTGAGATATTTGAAGAAACATGTTTTGAATTCAATACTAACAGTAGGGAAATGTTGGAATTCGACATCTTTTTCACGCCTTTTTTTCAGCGGAAACCAAGTAAGCGAGCTTGTGCAATAAAGATAACGTACAATAGATGACAAAAATGCGAAAAAAATGAAAAATTTGCAATTACTGCCCTTTACCTTCACACGGCAGAATATCTCTTTGACAAAAATTAGTGACAGATGGTTTTTCAAATTATGGAGGGGCAGACGCAGCATTGTCAATTGTCCAAGGTATTTCAAAACGATTGCGGCAAATTTGGTAACATTTTAAATCGCACCAAGAACACATAATGATTGAAGTTTCTTAAAATAACTAACGCAAGTTTTTGGAGGTTTACAGGTGGCTACATGTTTTTAAACAGTTAGTACTCTGTGCGAAGCAGAGGCAGGTCGCTAGTATGGTGATAACATGGACACTTCGAGGAACCCCTCACCTACTCCTATGGCACGCAGGGTGCCGCTGCACCCAGTTTGGGAACCCCTGGTTTAACGGATTCAATCAGGGTACCCCTTTTGTTCGAAATGAAAATTATAGGGGACAGATTTGTTACCTTTCGATCGAAAAGTGAAACTTTACCCTTTAATAAACTAGGATTTATTCCATTTGTACTTCTAGATACTATGGGGTTTGATTAAGGCCATCTAAAAGACTAAAGAAAATGCCTAAAAACTTTTTCTAAAAGGTGGGTATATTCCCTTTTGATCAGGTTTGGTTGATTTAAATCATGATTTAAATCAATTGATTTTTTCAAAAAATCATTGATTTAAATGAATTGATTTGAATCAAGTAATTTTTTTAAATCAAAATCCTTAATTAAAATCAGTTCATTATATTTTTATAAATTAATTTTGCATTTTTAGAATGTGTTGCTCTAAATTTAACTACACTGCACTATACAATCTTAATTTCAACAGTCAAAACTACATAGATCCCTCTTGATGTGTGTGAATTTTTCCTTTTTCACATTGTTGGAATTATGCAAAAATATTGATTAAAATTGGAGGAAACTAACAATTAAAAGAGTTAATTAATTTGATTATGGAATATTGCATTGTCATCGGGTCTGAGGTCGCGTGCCAAATTTCAAAAGAATCTGATCGCAGGAAGTGGGTGAAATTTGAGCTGCAAGATTCCGTTACAAGATATACATACAGGTGAAGCTAATAAAAGCGTGTTAAAATTTATTGAATAGTTAGAGAACTTATCTTAGTTTGAAAAATAAACTGAATAGATTCATCAACTGTATGAAATATACTATGTTTATAAATGTAAAGTAATAAATAATTATAAATTTAATTTTAAAAGAAATCTGATTTAAATCAAAAAAATCCAACTTTTTTGATTAAAAAATAATAATAAAATATAACAAATCCTGCTTTTTGATTTCCCCTCACATGTTTTGCTCAAGTTCTATGGGAACTACAGGGATGTATAATAGCGTGACAGTTACAAGCACTTTAATTTTGTATAGAATGAAAAAAAAAAAAAAAAATCACAATTTTAAAATAAAAAAATTTCTGAGCTAGTCTTATTTGAAATTTTTTTATGATTTTAAACATATTTTAAAGAACACATCCAAAAATTTTCAGAGTGTAGTATTCTTATTCTTGAAATTGTAGTTCTAAAAGCAGGAGGCTTTTCCCCAGACATTTTTCGAAATAAAAGTCTAAAACCGAAATGTAACAATGTTGATGATTTTGGCAAGATAAAAGGATTTTCGAAGTTTTAGCTTTAATGGAAACGCAGTTCTAGATGGTGTTAGATAATGTTATAGTGGGACGGGAGGTTCGGGGGCCAACCTCCGACATTAGTCGAAGTTTGAATTCCAAAAATGCAATTTAGATAATCGATGATGTTATAGGGGGGGGGGGAGGAAGTAGACCCCCGGTTTTTTTTATTGTTGTTTTAAAGACGCGATTGTAGGCAATCTTTGATGAATCAGGAAAAATATCTCTTGGAATTTTTTTGAAATTCAAGTGCTAATAGCGAAGTTGTATGCGTTCTTTGACTCGTAAGGGTGCTTTTCCCCAGTTATATAAGTTATTTCAGAAATCAATTCCTTAAGAAGGGCAAAAAAGTGATCTTTGAAGTTTTCAAAAATTTCACTGCATTTTGATTGTTAATGATTGAAACAAACATGCAGCAAGGATATGTAATAATTTTGAATTTTTGCACATTACACCTTCAAGGATTTGCATTTCCAGAGCTTGAATACCACCTTGCATTGATTTAAGAAATTATCCAGTATGCATCGGAAAATACTATGTAATCAAGGTCCTTAAAAATAAAACTGAGATAAAAATTGCTGAATATAAATATTGAGTTAAAATACTATCTGTGTGACCATCGATTACATGGAAGGGCTAATATCCGGTTTATTGGCGGAAATAGACGTATCTATAAGCTTATAGGGGTGTTAGTTGGTTTGTTTCAGATGTGCACTTTTGCGTCTCTATTATTTAGCTTTAGTTTCGTACAAATGAAAATTTGCTCACAGCAACATTTTTTAAACCTAAAGTATATTCGATCAATATTCTCACGGCAAAAATTAATTGATTTATTTATTCACAACAAAGTTTTGAGCTTACCATTTTGCTTTTACGTTCCTGAACGAAATGAAAATATTTCATTTTCTTTTTGTTGTTTCCATGGTAACTATTTTTGTTTCCCCTTATTTTATTTTTGGGAATGCAATAAATGAATAAGGCACTAGTGACATTATAAAACGCGTGCCGCAAAATCGCATTGCCATTTTCCGTTCTCCCCCTGCTAGATTCATTCAGATGGAATCGTCTTTACTTGGCAGATTGCCAAATTACATACAATCCGTGGTCAAACAGATCAATTTCTTCAAAAAACAAAAAAAAAAAAAAAACCACGGAAACTAGCTTCATTGTGGATTTTATTGGGGTTTGTCTTGGAATTTTGCAATTCTGGGGGGGGGGGGGGGTTGCAAGTGCGATTTTACTCGTTAAATGAAGCATAAATTTGGGAGAAATTAAAATCTTAAAATTTCTCGTTGAAGCAGCGTTTCTTCTCTGATTTTGCGATTCGGGATGGCTTCTTCAACTAATCTGGCGTCTTAATTCACAAATTTACAGTGAAACTGGTAGACATTAGACACCATACATGTTCCTGAGTTGTCGGAAACTCCTTTCTCAGTTTAAGAAAATGAATGCTTGCAAGAAAATGATCCGCCAACACATTTAACGCATTTACAGTTTTCGGTCCCATACAAGGGTGTTTGTGATTCAAAAATTTTGAGTTGCCGTTTCCGATCATTTTAGGCAGACAACACACATTCTGAAGCTGAAAAATTATTTAAAAAGATAAAAAAAAGAAAGAAAAAAAAATTTAATTTGAATTTTTGGCATCTTGAATTCAAATTATGTTTTTCGCAATCACGAGCGTGTGTGTTTGTGTAGGCGCATGTGTGTGGGTGCGTAAGTGTATGTATGCATGTGTGTGAGTGAGTGTTGTGTACGTGCGTGTGCGTGTAGGTGTTCGTGTGTGTGTAGGCGTTCGTGTGTGTGTCTGTGTAGGCGTTCGTGTGTGTGTGTGTAGGCGTTCGTGTGTGTGTAGGCGTTCGTGTGTGTGTGTGTGTGTGTAGGCGTTCGTGTGTGTGTGTGTGTGTGTAGGCGTTCGTGTGTGTGGGACATGGACGCCACCGCCCAGCAAAAGTGGATTTTGGGGGACAGTGCTCAGGACCAGCCGCGCCGCCGCCGGTGGACGGTGGTGCTGCAGGCCTGGTCCAAGCTGAAAAAGGCACGGACGCCAAACACGGTCAAGTGAGAACAATAAGCAATCGTGATTGCTCAAAAAAAGACAACATAAGAGTTTTTACGGGGGGGGGGGGGGGGTCAAGCTAATTCATAGTTTCCGAAAATTTCTCACTGTCATCAGAAAAGTGTTAGTATTTACTTTGGCCCCTATCACCCCTGAGCCCGTCAGGGGCGGATTTACAGTCTGTTCAAGGGGGGGTGGCGGTTGAAAACCGTAAAAGCCATTCCTCTTCTCAAACCTTCATGTAAAGGAGCAGGGAGTCAATTGCCTCCCCCCATCCATTTTTTGAAATACTAATCGCCTCCTATCGCACCTCACGAACTTATCGCCCCCTTGAAGTGTCAAATCTCCAATTTGGGGGCCAACACACTCCAGGGCTTGAAACCACTGTTCTATGTCATAGCAAAGTATTATCATACCAGTATAGTGTGGTCCATGGAAGAAAAAGGTTGAAAGACACATATAGAAATGTAAAAATTATTTAAGTTCAAAAAAGGGGGGATGGCTTAGGTTCGAATGAAAAAGTCGGTAACGCTGTCCATCCTCGACTACACTGTCTAAACTTAATTTAAAGCAAACTTGTGGAATGTACTTGATTGAAATTAGTAGTGATTGCTAGTACTTCCTTCAATTCTATATAATTGGTTTTAGAAAATGACGGTCACGGTGGGGTCGGTCGCCCCCAGCGCCCCCCTAGTAAATCCGCCACTGGAGCCCGTAGTCGGTTTCCCCCCCAGTGCGTTACAATCAATTTCATTATCAATCTCAAGCTATTATGCAAAATAAAATTGCCATCCGTATAAGCAAAAGCGTTTATCCAATTATCAAATTACATCATTTATTTACCGAGGCATGTTTTAATACCGTATTATTTATATAACAATGGAGGCCTCGTAATTTACAAAACAAGTCGCGAGTGAAATTTTACATTGTAATCGCACGTTGCGGGAAGTAAAATGAAACGGTTACATCAGTACATAATCACTAAATGTGTCCATTTAGTATCCAGATTCATGTTTTTGGGATCTTTTTTCGACATGCTATTAAAATTATTTGCATTATCTGTCGTTTACGAATGATATTTTTTATATAATACGTTATGGACGACACCAGTTGTCGCAGGGTAATGCCCTTTCGTCAATGCAAAAGGAAGCTGAGTGATGTTACAATGGAAACATCACAGTCGTCTAATGAAAGGTATTTTCTTTGTTCTGGTGTAATCAGAAACAAAATTATACTAGGAAGTCAGTTGTTTTTTTCTTTCATAGATTGTTAAAAAAAAAACAACTTCTTTGTTTGAATTTTTAATAATTATTTTAATTCAGCAATAACCAAGAAATATTTTGATAGGTGAGTTAGCTTTGTCTCGATATTTCGATAATTGGTAATCTGGCACTGTCGTCAAATTTTTGGCGATAAATATTTTATTTTGATAACCCTTTCCTCTGCTGCTGTATGGTTACCTTATGTGCCTTGATATTTCCGTATTATTTTTCTCTTGCATTTGCAAAAGGAAAAATTTCCGCATGCATTGGTGCCAAAACTTTGGCGCCAGTTAAAAGAGATCGCCAGATTCCCAGTTATCGAAATATCCCCAAAAAACATTAAAATTAGGATTCATCCTTATTTTTTGTTAATGTCGGCGGGTTTACGGTAACCTGGTCACTTGGTGAGGTTGGCGATAAATAATGGAGTTGGCGGATTGTTCATTTTAATAGAAAATGTCATGAACTTTTTTTATTTGACGGATTATTTCAGGTTTTAATGAACTTGTAATGGTTTTTTGTAGCCTAATTCATTTATTTGCAAAATTTTAACATTTTAAAGTAGTTTATAGACTCACTGGCATCAAGATTTTCGAAACCTCGCCACGCCCACGTTAACGTAACTCTGCCTTAAAGACTTTTGAAACTTCAATATTTTATATGGGAAAATTATAAAAGGATTGTGTCGATAATTGAGAAACCTGCGCGATAGGTAAATTTCAGGCGATAATCGTTTTATTTTCTTTACACCGGCTAGGTAAAAACTTCGGGCGGAAAGTATTTATGAAAATCGTCAAGTTAGTAAAATTTTACTCCTGCGTTTCTCTTTGTAAAATGTTCAACACATACGGTGATAGTAGTTAAAGCCTCATAGTGGTGTGGCAAAGGAAAGAGAGAGGGGAGTAAAAAAATGGGTTGTAACTCCTCTTGTAGAATTATAGCTTTAAACAGTGAAACCTACTACACACTATAACGAGAACTTACAACTGCAAGGAGAGTTCTCGCTATATTAGCCTTTTGATAATAAACTATTTTTTGCGGTCAAAAGCAATAAAAAAAAGTCAAGAAATTAAATAAACATGCATTATCCTCCAATTATTTCGTGCTTTTTATTGTTGAAATATACATATTCACAGTGGTGCAGAAAGATTCCTCGGAGGAACTACCATAACGTGCATCCACCAGTTAAAATTACTACTTTTAGTCATCAAAGTTGATAGAATGAGCAAAAAAAAAAAAAAAAAAAAACATGGATTGAAAAAAATCTTTTATTTTCAAAACGTTTAATTTTTAATTAACTTTTTTAAATGTCCGATTTTTCAAACAAGGCGTGGTCTGCTACGTGACGTCACAAGTGATGAACTTTGGTGTGCATTCCACTGGCGCGCTGAATGTTTACGTTTGCTGTCTCCCGCGTTTCCATGTTATGATAATTCAGAAGCGAATTAAAATTTTTAATTATATTAAAAATTTGGCTCTATGCTTGCTATCATCTATATCATTGCCAATACATGTGAGTAAAGATGCGAATTAAATATTGCACTGTGCGCTAATGTCATCAGTGAATGGCATTTCATCACTTGTGATGTCATGTGCAGAAGCGTAAAAAAGAAAATTGAATCTGCGCACCGATTAACATAAATTTTTTAAAAATTGTAAACTTTGTCAAATTATTTAAAAAAAAAATGGTTAAATCCTATGTTTTTAAGCATGCTCTTTCAGAAAAAATACTTTTAAAATTTCGGAAACGACCCCATTGACGAAAACATTTCCTATTGTTGCCATTTTTGCTCTCCCTACTTTAATTTTATTCTTTAGTGGAACTTTTCATGTTAGTTAATGATTTTTTAAAATCTATTTAATAGATTGTTTAATATTTGAATGGCTTGATATAATTATTTGGTGATTTATTTAATTCTTTATTTTTCATTTTAATGTAACTTTTGATCTCGTTTGATGGTTTGTTCATTTATAGAGCCGCTATATATATATAGGCCGACACATCAGCTTAAGTTAGCCATTTTTGGATCGGATTTTTCTTTGTTGCGCTACTAGGATTACTACTAGTGATGTGCCGGATCGTTAAAAAAGTAGATCCACGGATACGGATCCGGATCATTAGTGTCAAGATCCGCGGATACGGATCTCAAACTGTTTTTGCCCAATCTACGGCGAAAATATAATAAAGACTATGATTTACTCTTTGAAGAAATCTCCGTTAAAACTGATGGAGAGTTGGAAGAACGGGTCAGCGCAGCATTAATGCTTAAATAGAATGTTAAAAATTATTTCTATCTTGCTCGGTAGTGTAGGATACAGGAGCAAGAATGTAAAGCTGCTACTGGATAGGCTAGAAATAATTTTTCACATTTTATTTCAGCATAAATGCAGCGCTGACCCATTCCACCCATATTACTCCGACCGACGAAATAACAGAGCCGAGAACATCTTTACAAACAGTAAATAGAGCCTTTCGTCTCACTTTTTTTGAAGGATGCCAGGAAAAACCAAAATGAAGAAAAACAGAAACCCCACATCAATAACAAAAATTAATATTAAACTAAAAATTAAAAAAAAAAAAGTCTCAGATGGCCGTTGGCTTCTGAAATGATACCTTATAGTTTAAATAGGGAATAAAACCTAATTTAAACGAAATTTAAGAGTCTTTTATTCAAATATTTAAAAAAATTTAGAATAGAAAAGGTCCGTTTAAGATCCGTCAAAAAAGTAACGGATACAGATCTTTATTTTTCCTCGGATATCCGCGGATACGGATACGGATATCCGGAACATCACTAGTTACTACAGCAAAATTTCGGGTTTCGCCAAGTTTGCCGAAAATAACATTTTATTTAACAAACAATTCACGTGCCACTAATAATAATAATCAATCCCATTGAACAATCACCAAACTCGACAACTTGACAGAAAATGCAACATTCACACTACGTCCGTACATCCGTCACCGACGTATGCTTTTCTCCCTAAAACCAGTTTTCAACCGGCGTTGCCATGACAGCAAGCCGTATTGTACGGGACCCGTCGACGGGACGAGAAGCCTGATATCTGACGGCTCTGACGGTCCGTAGAGTTGGGCGTCGCATTTCATTGGTCTCCACGAGATGAGCGCGCTCTCTCTATTGGGTGAGAGACAGACATGTG